>NC_090720.1:14875000-15028142 GCF_040954835.1 Lepisosteus oculatus | reverse complement strand
TAACTGCAAGGCTCAGAAGAGCCCACACACTCTGCTCTTAACCCCAGTGTGCAGAAAGTGTCAAAACGTGTTTTTCAGCAGAAATAAACATGTTTCTGCAAGTTTGGTCAACCCCATGTAAGTTATGGGGCAGTTACAGTACACTTTTCAAAACGTGTTTTTCAGCCCGAAATAAACGCGTTTTTTCAGACAACTGAATCCCTATGTAACTGCAAAGCTCAGAAGAGCCCACACACTCTGCTCTTAACCCCAGTGTGCAGAAAGTGACAAAACGTGTTTTTCAGCAGAAATAAACATGTTTCTGCAAGTTTGGTCAACCCCATGTAAGTTATGGGGCAGTTACAGTACACTTTTCAAAACGTGTTTTTCAGCCCGAAATAAACGCGTTTTTTCAGACAAACTGAATCCCTATGTAACTGCAAAGCTCAGAAGAGCCCACACACTCTGCTCTTAACCCCAGTGTGCAGAAAGTGTCAAAACGTGTTTTTCAGCAGAAATAAACATGTTTCTGCAAGTTTGGTCAACCCCATGTAAGTTATGGGGCAGTTACAGTACACTTTTCAAAACGTGTTTTTCAGCCCGAAATAAACGCGTTTTTTCAGACAACTGAATCCCTATGTAACTGCAAGGCTCAGAAGAGCCCACACACTCTGCTCTTAACCCCAGTGTGCAGAAAGTGTCAAAACGTGTTTTTCAGCAGAAATAAACATGTTTCTGCAAGTTTGGTCAACCCCATGTAAGTTATGGGGCAGTTACAGTACACTTTTCAAAACGTGTTTTTCAGCCCGAAATAAACGCGTTTTTTCAGACAACTGAATCCCTATGTAACTGCAAGGCTCAGAAGAGCCCACACACTCTGCTCTTAACCCCAGTGTGCAGAAAGTGTCAAAACGTGTTTTTCAGCAGAAATAAACATGTTTCTGCAAGTTTGGTCAACCCCATGTAAGTTATGGGGCAGTTACAGTACACTTTTCAAAACGTGTTTTTTAGCCGAAATAAACGAGTTTTTTCAGACAACTGAATCCCTATGTAACTGCAAGGCTCAGAAGAGCCCACACACTCTGCTCTTAACCCCTGTGTGCAGAAAGTGTCAAAACGTGTTTTTCAGCAGAAATAAACATGTTTCTGCAAGTTTGGTCAACCCCATGTAAGTTATGGGGCAGTTACAGTACACTTTTCAAAACGTGTTTTTCAGCCCGAAATAAACGCGTTTTTTCAGACAACTGAATCCCTATGTAACTGCAAGGCTCAGAAGAGCCCACACACTCTGCTCTTAACCCCAGTGTGCAGAAAGTGTCAAAACGTGTTTTTCAGCAGAAATAAACATGTTTCTGCAAGTTTGGTCAACCCCATGTAAGTTATGGGGCAGTTACAGTACACTTTTCAAAACGTGTTTTTCAGCCCGAAATAAACGCGTTTTTTCAGACAACTGAATCCCTATGTAACTGCAAAGCTCAGAAGAGCCCACACACTCTGCTCTTAACCCCAGTGTGCAGAAAGTGTCAAAACGTGTTTTTCAGCAGAAATAAACATGTTTCTGCAAGTTTGGTCAACCCCATGTAAGTTATGGGGCAGTTACAGTACACTTTTCAAAACGTGTTTTTCAGCCCGAAATAAACGCGTTTTTTTATAAAAACTGAATCCCTATGTAACTGCAAAGCTCAGAAGAGCCCACACACTCTGCTCTTAACCCCAGTGTGCAGAAAGTGTCAAAACAGGTTTTTCAGCAGAAATAAACATGTTTCTGCAAGTTTGGTCAACCCCATGTAAGTTATGGGGCAGTTACAGTACACTTTTCAAAACGTGTTTTTCAGCCCGAAATAAACGCGTTTTTTCAGACAACTGAATCCCTATGTAACTGCAAGGCTCAGAAGAGCCCACACACTCTGCTCTTAACCCCAGTGTGCAGAAAGTGTCAAAACGTGTTTTTCAGCAGAAATAAACATGTTTCTGCAAGTTTGGTCAACCCCATGTAAGTTATGGGGAAGTTACAGTACACTTTTCAAAACGTGTTTTTTAGCCGAAATAAACGAGTTTTTTCAGACAACTGAATCCCTATGTAACTGCAAGGCTCAGAAGAGCCCACACACTCTGCTCTTAACCCCAGTGTGCAGAAAGTGTCTAAACGTGTTTTTCAGCAGAAATAAACATGTTTCTGCAAGTTTGGTCAACCCCATGTAAGTTATGGGGCAGTTACAGTACACTTTTCAAAACGTGTTTTTCAGCCCGAAATAAACGCGTTTTTTCAGACAACTGAATCCCTATGTAACTGCAAAGCTCAGAAGAGCCCACACACTCTGCTCTTAACCCCAGTGTGCAGAAAGTGTTAAAACGTGTTTTTCAGCAGAAATAAACATGTTTCTGCAAGTTTGGTCAACCCCATGTAAGTTATGGGGCAGTTACAGTACACTTTTCAAAACGTGTTTTTTAGCCGAAATAAACGAGTTTTTTCAGACAACTGAATCCCTATGTAACTGCAAGGCTCAGAAGAGCCCACACACTCTGCTCTTAACCCCTGTGTGCAGAAAGTGTCAAAACGTGTTTTTCAGCAGAAATAAACATGTTTCTGCAAGTTTGGTCAACCCCATGTAAGTTATGGGGCAGTTACAGTACACTTTTCAAAACGTGTTTTTCAGCCCGAAATAAACGCGTTTTTTCAGACAACTGAATCCCTATGTAACTGCAAGGCTCAGAAGAGCCCACACACTCTGCTCTTAACCCCAGTGTGCAGAAAGTGTCTAAACGTGTTTTTCAGCAGAAATAAACATGTTTCTGCAAGTTTGGTCAACCCCATGTAAGTTATGGGGCAGTTACAGTACACTTTTCAAAACGTGTTTTTCAGCCCGAAATAAACGCGTTTTTTCAGACAACTGAATCCCTATGTAACTGCAAAGCTCAGAAGAGCCCACACACTCTGCTCTTAACCCCAGTGTGCAGAAAGTGACAAAACGTGTTTTTCAGCAGAAATAAACATGTTTCTGCAAGTTTGGTCAACCCCATGTAAGTTATGGGGCAGTTACAGTACACTTTTCAAAACGTGTTTTTCAGCCCGAAATAAACGTTTTATTTTCAGTCTGTAGAATCCCCATGTAACTGCAAGGCTCAGAAGAGCCCACACATTCAGCTCTTAACCCCAGTGTGCAGAATGTGTCAAAACGTGTTTTTCAGCAGAAATAAACATGTTTCTGCAAGTTTGGTCACCCCCATGTAAGTTATGGGGCAGTAACAGCACACTTTTCAAAACGTGTTTTTCAGCCCAAAATTACAGCGTTTTTTCCGACTGCACAATCTCAGTGTAACTGCTAGGCTCAGAAGAGCCCACACACTCAGCTCTTAACCCCAGTGTGCAGAAAGTGTCAAAATGTGTTTTTCAGCAGAAATAAACATGTTTCTGCAAGTTTGGTCACCCCCATGTTAGTTATGGGGCAGTGACAGCACACTTTTCAAAACGTGTTTTTCAGCCCGAAATAAACCCGTTTTTTCAGACTGCAGAATCTCAGTGTAACTGCTAGGCTCAGAAGAGCCCACACACTCAACTCTTAACCCCAGTGTGCAGAAAGTGTTAAAACGTATTTTTCAGCAGAAATAAACATGTTTCTGCAAGTTTGGTCAACCCCATGTAAGTTATGGGGCAGTTACAGTACACTTTTCAAAACGTGTTTTTCAGCCCGAAATAAACGCGTTTTTTCAGACAACTGAATCCCTATGTAACTGCAAGGCTCAGAAGAGCCCACACACTCTGCTCTTAACCCCAGTGTGCAGAAAGTGTCTAAACGTGTTTTTCAGCAGAAATAAACATGTTTCTGCAAGTTTGGTCAACCCCATGTAAGTTATGGGGCAGTTACAGTACACTTTTCAAAACGTGTTTTTCAGCCCGAAATAAACGCGTTTTTTCAGACAACTGAATCCCTATGTAACTGCAAGGCTCAGAAGAGCCCACACACTCAGCTCTTAACCCCAGTGTGCAGAAAGTGTCAAAACATGTTTTTCAGCAGAAATAAACATGTTTCTGCAAGTTTGGTCAACCCCATGTAAGTTATGGGGCAGTTACAGTACACTTTTCAAAACGTGTTTTTAAGCCCGAAATAAACGCGTTTTTTCAGACAACTGAATCCCTATGTAACTGCAAAGCTCAGAAGAGCCCACACACTCAGCTCTTAACCCCAGTGTGCAGAAAGTGTCAAAACATGTTTTTCAGCAGAAATAAACATGTTTCTGCAAGTTTGGTCAACCCCATGTAAGTTATGGGGCAGTTAGAGTACACTTTTCAAAACGTGTTTTTCAGGCCGAAATAAACACGTTTTTTCAGACAACTGAATCCCTATGTAACTGCAAGGCTCAGAAGAGCCCACACACTCTGCTCTTAACCCCAGTGTGCAGAAAGTGTCGAAACGTGTTTTTCAGCAGAAATAAACATGTTTCTGCAAGTTTGGTCAACCCCATGTAAGTTATGGGGCAGTTACAGTACACTTTTCAAAATGTGTTTTTCAGCCCGAAATAAACGCGTTTTTTCAGACAACTGAATCCGTATGTAACTGCAAAGCTCAGAAGAGCCCACACACTCTGCTCTTAACCCCACTGTGCAGAAAGTGTCAAAACGTGTTTTTCAGCAGAAATAAACATGCTTCTGCAAGTTTGGTCAACCCCATGTAAGTTATGGGGCAGTTACAGTACACTTTTCAAAACGTGTTTTTCAGCCCGAAATAAACGCGTTTTTTCAGACAACTGAATCCCTATGTAACTGCAAAGCTCAGAAGAGCCCACACACTCTGCTCTAAACCCCAGTGTGCAGAAAGTGTCAAAACGTGTTTTTCAGCAGAAATAAACATGTTTCTGCAAGTTTGGTCAACCCCATGTAAGTTATGGGGCAGTTACAGTACACTTTTCAAAACGTGTTTTTCAGCCCGAAATAAACGCGTTTTTTCAGACAACTGAATCCCTATGTAACTGCAAGGCTCAGAAGAGCCCACACACTCTGCTCTTAACCCCAGTGTGCAGAAAGTGTCAAAACGTGTTTTTCAGCAGAAATAAACATGTTTCTGCAAGTTTGGTCAACCCCATGTAAGTTATGGGGCAGTTACAGTACACTTTTCAAAACGTGTTTTTCAGCCCGAAATAAACGCGTTTTTTCAGACAACTGAATCCCTATGTAACTGCAAGGCTCAGAAGAGCCCACACACTCTGCTCTTAACCCCAGTGTGCAGAAAGTGTCAAAACGTGTTTTTCAGCAGAAATAAACAAGTTTCTGCAAGTTTGGTCAACCCCATTTAAGTTATGGGGCAGTTACAGTACACTTTTCAAAACGTGTTTTTCAGCCCGAAATAAACGCGTTTTTTCAGACAACTGAATCCCTATGTAACTGCAAGGCTCAGAAGAGCCCACACACTCTGCTCTTAACCCCAGTGTGCACAAAGTGTCAAAACGTGTTTTTCAGCAGAAATAAACATGTTTCTGCAAGTTTGGTCAACCCCATGTAAGTTATGGGGCAGCTACAGTACACTTTTCAAAACATGTTTTTCAGCCCAAAATAAACACGTTTTTTCAGACAGCTGAATCCCTATGTAACTGCAAAGCTCAGAAGAGCCCACACACTCTGCTCTTAACCCCAGTGTGCAGAAAGTGTCAAAACATGTTTTTCAGCAGAAATAAACATGTTTCTGCAAGTTTGGTCAACCCCATGTCAGTTATGGGGCAGTAACAGCACGTTTTTCAAAACGTGTTTTTCAGCCCGAAATAAACGCGTTTTTTCAGACAACTGAATCCCTATGTAACTGCAAGGCTCAGAAGAGCCCACACACTCAGCTCTTAACCCCAGTGTGCAGAAAGTGTCAAAACATGTTTTTCAGCAGAAATAAACATGCTTCTGCAAGTTTGGTCAACCCCATGTAAGTTATGGGGCAGTTACAGTACACTTTTCAAAACGTGTTTTTCAGCCCGAAATAAACGCGTTTTTTTATAAAAACTGAATCCCTATGTAACTGCAAAGCTCAGAAGAGCCCACACACTCTGCTCTTAACCCCAGTGTGCAGAAAGTGTCTAAACGTGTTTTTCAGCAGAAATAAACATGTTTCTGCAAGTTTGGTCAACCCCATGTAAGTTATGGGGCAGTTACAGTACACTTTTCAAAACGTGTTTTTCAGCCCGAAATAAACGCGTTTTTTCAGACAACTGAATCCCTATGTGACTGCAAGGCTCAGAAGAGCCCACACACTCTGCTCTTAACCCCAGTGTGCAGAAAGTGTCAAAACGTGTTTTTCAGCAGAAATAAACATGTTTCTGCAAGTGTGGTCAACCCCATTTAAGTTATGGGGCAGTTACAGTACACTTTTCAAAACGTGTTTTTCAGCCCGAAATAAACGCGTTTTTTCAGACAACTGAATCCCTATGTAACTGCAAGGCTCAGAAGAGCCCACACACTCTGCTCTTAACCCCAGTGTGCACAAAGTGTCAAAACGTGTTTTTCAGCAGAAATAAACATGTTTCTGCAAGTTTGGTCAACCCCATGTAAGTTATGGGGCAGCTACAGTACACTTTTCAAAACATGTTTTTCAGCCCAAAATAAACACGTTTTTTCAGACAGCTGAATCCCTATGTAACTGCAAAGCTCAGAAGAGCCCACACACTCTGCTCTTAACCCCAGTGTGCAGAAAGTGTCAAAACATGTTTTTCAGCAGAAATAAACATGTTTCTGCAAGTTTGGTCAACCCCATGTCAGTTATGGGGCAGTAACAGCACGTTTTTCAAAACGTGTTTTTCAGCCCGAAATAAACGCGTTTTTTCAGACAACTGAATCCCTATGTAACTGCAAGGCTCAGAAGAGCCCACACACTCAGCTCTTAACCCCAGTGTGCAGAAAGTGTCAAAACATGTTTTTCAGCAGAAATAAACATGCTTCTGCAAGTTTGGTCAACCCCATGTAAGTTATGGGGCAGTTACAGTACACTTTTCAAAACGTGTTTTTCAGCCCGAAATAAACGCGTTTTTTTATAAAAACTGAATCCCTATGTAACTGCAAAGCTCAGAAGAGCCCACACACTCTGCTCTTAACCCCAGTGTGCAGAAAGTGTCAAAACAGGTTTTTCAGCAGAAATAAACATGTTTCTGCAAGTTTGGTCAACCCCATGTAAGTTATGGGGCAGTTACAGTACACTTTTCAAAACGTGTTTTTCAGCCCGAAATAAACGCGTTTTTTCAGACAACTGAATCCCTATGTAACTGCAAAGCTCAGAAGAGCCCACACACTCTGCTCTTAACCCCAGTGTGCAGAAAGTGTTAAAACGTGTTTTTCAGCAGAAATAAACATGTTTCTGCAAGTTTGGTCAACCCCATGTAAGTTATGGGGCAGTTACAGTACACTTTTCAAAACGTGTTTTTTAGCCGAAATAAACGAGTTTTTTCAGACAACTGAATCCCTATGTAACTGCAAGGCTCAGAAGAGCCCACACACTCTGCTCTTAACCCCTGTGTGCAGAAAGTGTCAAAACGTGTTTTTCAGCAGAAATAAACATGTTTCTGCAAGTTTGGTCAACCCCATGTAAGTTATGGGGCAGTTACAGTACACTTTTCAAAACGTGTTTTTCAGCCCGAAATAAACGCGTTTTTTCAGACAACTGAATCCCTATGTAACTGCAAGGCTCAGAAGAGCCCACACACTCTGCTCTTAACCCCAGTGTGCAGAAAGTGTCTAAACGTGTTTTTCAGCAGAAATAAACATGTTTCTGCAAGTTTGGTCAACCCCATGTAAGTTATGGGGCAGTTACAGTACACTTTTCAAAACGTGTTTTTCAGCCCGAAATAAACGCGTTTTTTCAGACAACTGAATCCCTATGTAACTGCAAAGCTCAGAAGAGCCCACACACTCTGCTCTTAACCCCAGTGTGCAGAAAGTGACAAAACGTGTTTTTCAGCAGAAATAAACATGTTTCTGCAAGTTTGGTCAACCCCATGTAAGTTATGGGGCAGTTACAGTACACTTTTCAAAACGTGTTTTTCAGCCCGAAATAAACGTTTTATTTTCAGTCTGTAGAATCCCCATGTAACTGCAAGGCTCAGAAGAGCCCACACATTCAGCTCTTAACCCCAGTGTGCAGAATGTGTCAAAACGTGTTTTTCAGCAGAAATAAACATGTTTCTGCAAGTTTGGTCACCCCCATGTAAGTTATGGGGCAGTAACAGCACACTTTTCAAAACGTGTTTTTCAGCCCGAAATTACAGCGTTTTTTCCGACTGCAGAATCTCAGTGTAACTGCTAGGCTCAGAAGAGCCCACACACTCAGCTCTTAACCCCAGTGTGCAGAAAGTGTCAAAATGTGTTTTTCAGCAGAAATAAACATGTTTCTGCAAGTTTGGTCACCCCCATGTTAGTTATGGGGCAGTGACAGCACACTTTTCAAAACGTGTTTTTCAGCCCGAAATAAACCCGTTTTTTCAGACTGCAGAATCTCAGTGTAACTGCAAGGCTCAGAAGAGCCCACACATTCAGCTCTTAACCCCCGTGTGCAGAATGTGTCAAAACGTGTTTTTCAGCAGAAATAAACATGTTTCTGCAACTTTGGTCACCCCCATGTAAGTAATGGGGCAGTAACAGCACACTTTTCAAAACGTGTTTTTTAGCCCGAAATTACCGTGTTTTTTCCGACTGCAGAATCTCAGTGTAACTGCTAGGCTCAGAAGAGCCCACACACTCAGCTCTTAACCCCAGTGTGCAGAAAGTGTCAAAACGTGTTTTTCAGCAGAAATAAACATGTTTCTGCAAGTTTGGTCACCCCCATGTAAGTTATGGGGCAGCAACAGCACACTTTTCAAAATGTGTTTTTCAGCCCGAAATAAACGCGTTTTTTCAGACTGCAGAATCTCAGTGTAACTGCTAGGCTCAGAAGAGCCCACACACTCAGCTCTTAACCCCATGTAAGTAATGGGGCAGTAACAGCACACTTTTCAAAACGTGTTTTTCAGCAGAAATAAACATATTTCTGCAAGTTTGGTCACCCCCATGTAAGTTATGGGGCAGTAACAGCACTCTTTTCAAAACGTGTGTTCCAGCCCGAAATAAACGCGTTTTTTCCGACTGCAGTATCTCTGTGTAACTGCAAGGCTCAGAAGAGCCCACACACTCAGCTCTTAACCCCAGTGTGCAGAAAGTGTCAAAACGTGTTTTTCAGCAGAAATAAACATGTTTCTGCAACTTTGGTCACCCCCATGTAAGTTATGGGGCAGTAACAGCACACTTTTCAAAACGTTTTTTTCAGCCTGAAATAAACGTGTTTTTTCAGACTGCTGAATCCCCATGTAACTGCAAGGCTCAGAAGAGCCCACACACTCATCTCTTAACCCCGGTGTGCAGAAAGTGTCAAAACATGTTTTTCAGCAGAAATAAACATGTTTCTGCAACTTTGGTCACCCCCATGTAAGTTATGGGGCAGTTACAGTACACTTTTCAAAACGTGTTTTTCAGCCCGAAATAAACGTTTTATTTTCAGTCTGTAGAATCCCCATGTAACTGCAAGGCTCAGAAGAGCCCACACATTCAGCTCTTAACCCCAGTGTGCAGAATGTGTCAAAACGTGTTTTTCAGCAGAAATAAACATGTTTCTGCAAGTTTGGTCACCCCCATGTAAGTTATGGGGCAGTAACAGCACACTTTTCAAAACGTGTTTTTCAGCCCGAAATTACAGCGTTTTTTCCGACTGCAGAATCTCAGTGTAACTGCTAGGCTCAGAAGAGCCCACACACTCAGCTCTTAACCCCAGTGTGCAGAAAGTGTCAAAATGTGTTTTTCAGCAGAAATAAACATGTTTCTGCAAGTTTGGTCACCCCCATGTTAGTTATGGGGCAGTGACAGCACACTTTTCAAAACGTGTTTTTCAGCCCGAAATAAACCCGTTTTTTCAGACTGCAGAATCTCAGTGTAACTGCTAGGCTCAGAAGAGCCCACACACTCAACTCTTAACCCCAGTGTGCAGAAAGTGTTAAAACGTATTTTTCAGCAGAAATAAACATGTTTCTGCAACTTTGGTCACCCCCATGTAAGTTATGGGGCACTAACAGCACACTTTTAAAAAAGTGTTTTTCAGCCCGAAATAAACGTGTTTTTTCAGTCTGCAGAATCCCCATGTAACTGCAAGGCTCAGAAGAGCCCACACATTCAGCTCTTAACCCCCGTGTGCAGAATGTGTCAAAACGTGTTTTTCAGCAGAAATAAACATGTTTCTGCAACTTTGGTCACCCCCATGTAAGTAATGGGGCAGTAACAGCACACTTTTCAAAACGTGTTTTTTAGCCCGAAATTACCGTGTTTTTTCCGACTGCAGAATCTCAGTGTAACTGCTAGGCTCAGAAGAGCCCACACACTCAGCTCTTAACCCCAGTGTGCAGAAAGTGTCAAAACGTGTTTTTCAGCAGAAATAAACATGTTTCTGCAAGTTTGGTCACCCCCATGTAAGTTATGGGGCAGCAACAGCACACTTTTCAAAATGTGTTTTTCAGCCCGAAATAAACGCGTTTTTTCAGACTGCAGAATCTCAGTGTAACTGCTAGGCTCAGAAGAGCCCACACACTCAGCTCTTAACCCCATGTAAGTAATGGGGCAGTAACAGCACACTTTTCAAAACGTGTTTTTCAGCAGAAATAAACATATTTCTGCAAGTTTGGTCACCCCCATGTAAGTTATGGGGCAGTAACAGCACTCTTTTCAAAACGTGTGTTCCAGCCCGAAATAAACGCGTTTTTTCCGACTGCAGTATCTCTGTGTAACTGCAAGGCTCAGAAGAGCCCACACACTCAGCTCTTAACCCCAGTGTGCAGAAAGTGTCAAAACGTGTTTTTCAGCAGAAATAAACATGTTTCTGCAACTTTGGTCACCCCCATGTAAGTTATGGGGCAGTAACAGCACACTTTTCAAAACGTTTTTTTCAGCCTGAAATAAACGTGTTTTTTCAGACTGCTGAATCCCCATGTAACTGCAAGGCTCAGAAGAGCCCACACACTCATCTCTTAACCCCGGTGTGCAGAAAGTGTCAAAACATGTTTTTCAGCAGAAATAAACATGTTTCTGCAACTTTGGTCACCCCCATGTAAGTAATGGGGCAGTAACAGCACACTTTTCAAAACGTGTTTTTCAGCCCGAAATAAATGCGTTTTTTCAGAATGCTGAATCCCCATGTAACTGCAAGGCTCAGAAAAGCCCACACACTCAGCTCTTAACCCCAGTGTGCAGAAAGTGTCAAAACGTGTTTTTCAGCAGAAATAAACATGTTTCTGCAACTTTGGTCGCCCCCATGTAAGTTATGGGGCAGTAACAGCACACTTTTCAAAACGTGTTTTTCAGCCCGAAATAAACATGTTTTTGCAACTTGGTCACCCCCATGTAAGTAATGGGGCAGTAATAGCACACTTTTCAAAACGTGTTTTTCACTCCGAAATAAAAGCGTTTTTCAAGCTGCAGAATCTCAGTGTAACTGCTAGGCTCAGAAGAGCCCACACACTCAGCTCTTAACCCCAGTGTGAAGAATGTGTCAAAACGTATTTTTCAGCAGAAATAAACATGTTTCTGCAACTTTGGTCACCCCCATGTAAGTTATGGTGCAGTAACAGCACACTTTTCAAAACGTGTTTTTCAGCCCGAAATAAACGCGTTTTTTCAGACAACTGAATCCCTATGTAACTGCAAGGCTCAGAAGAGCCCACACACTCAGCTCTTAACCCCAGTGTGCAGAAAGTGTCAAAACATGTTTTTCAGCAGAAATAAACATGCTTCTGCAAGTTTGGTCAACCCCATGTAAGTTATGGGGCAGTTACAGTACACTTTTCAAAACGTGTTTTTCAGCCCGAAATAAACGCGTTTTTTTATAAAAACTGAATCCCTATGTAACTGCAAAGCTCAGAAGAGCCCACACACTCTGCTCTTAACCCCAGTGTGCAGAAAGTGTCAAAACAGGTTTTTCAGCAGAAATAAACATGTTTCTGCAAGTTTGGTCAACCCCATGTAAGTTATGGGGCAGTTACAGTACACTTTTCAAAACGTGTTTTTCAGCCCGAAATAAACGCGTTTTTTCAGACAACTGAATCCCTATGTAACTGCAAAGCTCAGAAGAGCCCACACACTCTGCTCTTAACCCCAGTGTGCAGAAAGTGTTAAAACGTGTTTTTCAGCAGAAATAAACATGTTTCTGCAAGTTTGGTCAACCCCATGTAAGTTATGGGGCAGTTACAGTACACTTTTCAAAACGTGTTTTTTAGCCGAAATAAACGAGTTTTTTCAGACAACTGAATCCCTATGTAACTGCAAGGCTCAGAAGAGCCCACACACTCTGCTCTTAACCCCTGTGTGCAGAAAGTGTCAAAACGTGTTTTTCAGCAGAAATAAACATGTTTCTGCAAGTTTGGTCAACCCCATGTAAGTTATGGGGCAGTTACAGTACACTTTTCAAAACGTGTTTTTCAGCCCGAAATAAACGCGTTTTTTCAGACAACTGAATCCCTATGTAACTGCAAGGCTCAGAAGAGCCCACACACTCTGCTCTTAACCCCAGTGTGCAGAAAGTGTCAAAACAGGTTTTTCAGCAGAAATAAACATGTTTCTGCAAGTTTGGTCAACCCCATGTAAGTTATGGGGCAGTTACAGTACACTTTTCAAAACGTGTTTTTCAGCCCGAAATAAACGCGTTTTTTCAGACAACTGAATCCCTATGTAACTGCAAAGCTCAGAAGAGCCCACACACTCTGCTCTTAACCCCAGTGTGCAGAAAGTGTTAAAACGTGTTTTTCAGCAGAAATAAACATGTTTCTGCAAGTTTGGTCAACCCCATGTAAGTTATGGGGCAGTTACAGTACACTTTTCAAAACGTGTTTTTTAGCCGAAATAAACGAGTTTTTTCAGACAACTGAATCCCTATGTAACTGCAAGGCTCAGAAGAGCCCACACACTCTGCTCTTAACCCCTGTGTGCAGAAAGTGTCAAAACGTGTTTTTCAGCAGAAATAAACATGTTTCTGCAAGTTTGGTCAACCCCATGTAAGTTATGGGGCAGTTACAGTACACTTTTCAAAACGTGTTTTTCAGCCCGAAATAAACGCGTTTTTTCAGACAACTGAATCCCTATGTAACTGCAAAGCTCAGAAGAGCCCACACACTCTGCTCTTAACCCCAGTGTGCAGAAAGTGTCTAAACGTGTTTTTCAGCAGAAATAAACATGTTTCTGCAAGTTTGGTCAACCCCATGTAAGTTATGGGGCAGTTACAGTACACTTTTCAAAACGTGTTTTTCAGCCCGAAATAAACGCGTTTTTTCAGACAACTGAATCCCTATGTAACTGCAAAGCTCAGAAGAGCCCACACACTCTGCTCTTAACCCCAGTGTGCAGAAAGTGACAAAACGTGTTTTTCAGCAGAAATAAACATGTTTCTGCAACTTTGGTCACCCCCATGTAAGTTATGGGGCAGTAACAGCACACTTTTCAAAACGTTTTTTTCAGCCTGAAATAAACGTGTTTTTTCAGACTGCTGAATCCCCATGTAACTGCAAGGCTCAGAAGAGCCCACACACTCATCTCTTAACCCCGGTGTGCAGAAAGTGTCAAAACATGTTTTTCAGCAGAAATAAACATGTTTCTGCAACTTTGGTCACCCCCATGTAAGTTATGGGGCAGTTACAGTACACTTTTCAAAACGTGTTTTTCAGCCCGAAATAAACGTTTTATTTTCAGTCTGTAGAATCCCCATGTAACTGCAAGGCTCAGAAGAGCCCACACATTCAGTTCTTAACCCCAGTGTGCAGAATGTGTCAAAACGTGTTTTTCAGCAGAAATAAACATGTTTCTGCAAGTTTGGTCACCCCCATGTAAGTTATGGGGCAGTAACAGCACACTTTTCAAAACGTGTTTTTCAGCCCGAAATTACAGCGTTTTTTCCGACTGCAGAATCTCAGTGTAACTGCTAGGCTCAGAAGAGCCCACACACTCAACTCTTAACCCCAGTGTGCAGAAAGTGTTAAAACGTATTTTTCAGCAGAAATAAACATGTTTCTGCAACTTTGGTCACCCCCATGTAAGTTATGGGGCACTAACAGCACACTTTTAAAAAAGTGTTTTTCAGCCCGAAATAAACGTGTTTTTTCAGTCTGCAGAATCCCCATGTAACTGCAAGGCTCAGAAGAGCCCACACATTCAGCTCTTAACCCCCGTGTGCAGAATGTGTCAAAACGTGTTTTTCAGCAGAAATAAACATGTTTCTGCAACTTTGGTCACCCCCATGTAAGTAATGGGGCAGTAACAGCACACTTTTCAAAACGTGTTTTTTAGCCCGAAATTACCGTGTTTTTTCCGACTGCAGAATCTCAGTGTAACTGCTAGGCTCAGAAGAGCCCACACACTCAGCTCTTAACCCCAGTGTGCAGAAAGTGTCAAAACGTGTTTTTCAGCAGAAATAAACATGTTTCTGCAAGTTTGGTCACCCCCATGTAAGTTATGGGGCAGCAACAGCACACTTTTCAAAATGTGTTTTTCAGCCCGAAATAAACGCGTTTTTTCAGACTGCAGAATCTCAGTGTAACTGCTAGGCTCAGAAGAGCCCACACACTCAGCTCTTAACCCCATGTAAGTAATGGGGCAGTAACAGCACACTTTTCAAAACGTGTTTTTCAGCAGAAATAAACATATTTCTGCAAGTTTGGTCACCCCCATGTAAGTTATGGGGCAGTAACAGCACTCTTTTCAAAACGTGTGTTCCAGCCCGAAATAAACGCGTTTTTTCCGACTGCAGTATCTCTGTGTAACTGCAAGGCTCAGAAGAGCCCACACACTCAGCTCTTAACCCCAGTGTGCAGAAAGTGTCAAAACGTGTTTTTCAGCAGAAATAAACATGTTTCTGCAACTTTGGTCACCCCCATGTAAGTTATGGGGCAGTAACAGCACACTTTTCAAAACGTTTTTTTCAGCCTGAAATAAACGTGTTTTTTCAGTCTGCTGAATCCCCATGTAACTGCAAGGCTCAGAAGAGCCCACACACTCATCTCTTAACCCCGGTGTGCAGAAAATGTCAAAACATGTTTTTCAGCAGAAATAAACATGTTTCTGCAACTTTGGTCACCCCCATGTAAGTTATGGGGCAGTTACAGTACACTTTTCAAAACGTGTTTTTCAGCCCGAAATAAACGTTTTATTTTCAGTCTGTAGAATCCCCATGTAACTGCAAGGCTCAGAAGAGCCCACACATTCAGCTCTTAACCCCAGTGTGCAGAAAGTGTCAAAATGTGTTTTTCAGCAGAAATAAACATGTTTCTGCAAGTTTGGTCACCCCCATGTTAGTTATGGGGCAGTGACAGCACACTTTTCAAAACGTGTTTTTCAGCCCGAAATAAACCCCTTTTTTCAGACTGCAGAATCTCAGTGTAACTGCTAGGCTCAGAAGAGCCCACACACTCAACTCTTAACCCCAGTGTGCAGAAAGTGTTAAAACGTATTTTTCAGCAGAAATAAACATGTTTCTGCAACTTTGGTCACCCCCATGTAAGTTATGGGGCAGTAACAGCACACTTTTAAAAAAGTGTTTTTCAGCCCGAAATAAACGTGTTTTTTCAGTCTGCAGAATCCCCATGTAACTGCAAGGCTCAGAAGAGCCCACACATTCAGCTCTTAACCCCCGTGTGCAGAATGTGTCAAAACGTGTTTTTCAGCAGAAATAAACATGTTTCTGCAACTTTGGTCACCCCCATGTAAGTAATGGGGCAGTAACAGCACACTTTTCAAAACGTGTTTTTTAGCCCGAAATTACCGTGTTTTTTCCGACTGCAGAATCTCAGTGTAACAGCTAGGCTCAGAAGAGCCCACACACTCAGCTCTTAACCCCAGTGTGCAGAAAGTGTCAAAACGTGTTTTTCAGCAGAAATAAACATGTTTCTGCAAGTTTGGTCACCCCCATGTAAGTTATGGGGCAGCAACAGCACACTTTTCAAAATGTGTTTTTCAGCCCGAAATAAACGCGTTTTTTCAGACTGCAGAATCTCAGTGTAACTGCTAGGCTCAGAAGAGCCCACACACTCAGCTCTTAACCCCATGTAAGTAATGGGGCAGTAACAGCACACTTTTCAAAACGTGTTTTTCAGCAGAAATAAACATATTTCTGCAAGTTTGGTCACCCCCATGTAAGTTATGGGGCAGTAACAGCACTCTTTTCAAAACGTGTGTTCCAGCCCGAAATAAACGCGTTTTTTCCGACTGCAGTATCTCTGTGTAACTGCAAGGCTCAGAAGAGCCCACACACTCAGCTCTTAACCCCAGTGTGCAGAAAGTGTCAAAACGTGTTTTTCAGCAGAAATAAACATGTTTCTGCAACTTTGGTCACCCCCATGTAAGTTATGGGGCAGTAACAGCACACTTTTCAAAACGTTTTTTTCAGCCTGAAATAAACGTGTTTTTTCAGACTGCTGAATCCCCATGTAACTGCAAGGCTCAGAAGAGCCCACACACTCATCTCTTAACCCCGGTGTGCAGAAAGTGTCAAAACATGTTTTTCAGCAGAAATAAACATGTTTCTGCAACTTTGGTCACCCCCATGTAAGTTATGGGGCAGTTACAGTACACTTTTCAAAACGTGTTTTTCAGCCCGAAATAAACGTTTTATTTTCAGTCTGTAGAATCCCCATGTAACTGCAAGGCTCAGAAGAGCCCACACATTCAGTTCTTAACCCCAGTGTGCAGAATGTGTCAAAACGTGTTTTTCAGCAGAAATAAACATGTTTCTGCAAGTTTGGTCACCCCCATGTAAGTTATGGGGCAGTAACAGCACACTTTTCAAAACGTGTTTTTCAGCCCGAAATTACAGCGTTTTTTCCGACTGCAGAATCTCAGTGTAACTGCTAGGCTCAGAAGAGCCCACACACTCAGCTCTTAACCCCAGTGTGCAGAAAGTGTCAAAATGTGTTTTTCAGCAGAAATAAACATGTTTCTGCAAGTTTGGTCACCCCCATGTTAGTTATGGGGCAGTGACAGCACACTTTTCAAAACGTGTTTTTCAGCCCGAAATAAACCCGTTTTTTCAGACTGCAGAATCTCAGTGTAACTGCTAGGCTCAGAAGAGCCCACACACTCAACTCTTAACCCCAGTGTGCAGAAAGTGTTAAAACGTATTTTTCAGCAGAAATAAACATGTTTCTGCAACTTTGGTCACCCCCATGTAAGTTATGGGGCACTAACAGCACACTTTTAAAAAAGTGTTTTTCAGCCCGAAATAAACGTGTTTTTTCAGTCTGCAGAATCCCCATGTAACTGCAAGGCTCAGAAGAGCCCACACATTCAGCTCTTAACCCCCGTGTGCAGAATGTGTCAAAACGTGTTTTTCAGCAGAAATAAACATGTTTCTGCAACTTTGGTCACCCCCATGTAAGTAATGGGGCAGTAACAGCACACTTTTCAAAACGTGTTTTTTAGCCCGAAATTACCGTGTTTTTTCCGACTGCAGAATCTCAGTGTAACTGCTAGGCTCAGAAGAGCCCACACACTCAGCTCTTAACCCCAGTGTGCAGAAAGTGTCAAAACGTGTTTTTCAGCAGAAATAAACATGTTTCTGCAAGTTTGGTCACCCCCATGTAAGTTATGGGGCAGCAACAGCACACTTTTCAAAATGTGTTTTTCAGCCCGAAATAAACGCGTTTTTTCAGACTGCAGAATCTCAGTGTAACTGCTAGACTCAGAAGAGCCCACACACTCAGCTCTTAACCCCATGTAAGTAATGGGGCAGTAACAGCACACTTTTCAAAACGTGTTTTTCAGCAGAAATAAACATATTTCTGCAAGTTTGGTCACCCCCATGTAAGTTATGGGGCAGTAACAGCACTCTTTTCAAAACGTGTGTTCCAGCCCGAAATAAACGCGTTTTTTCCGACTGCAGTATCTCTGTGTAACTGCAAGGCTCAGAAGAGCCCACACACTCAGCTCTTAACCCCAGTGTGCAGAAAGTGTCAAAACGTGTTTTTCAGCAGAAATAAACATGTTTCTGCAACTTTGGTCACCCCCATGTAAGTTATGGGGCAGTAACAGCACACTTTTCAAAACGTTTTTTTCAGCCTGAAATAAACGTGTTTTTTCAGACTGCTGAATCCCCATGTAACTGCAAGGCTCAGAAGAGCCCACACACTCATCTCTTAACCCCGGTGTGCAGAAAGTGTCAAAACATGTTTTTCAGCAGAAATAAACATGTTTCTGCAACTTTGGTCACCCCCATGTAAGTAATGGGGCAGTAACAGCACACTTTTCAAAACGTGTTTTTCAGCCCGAAATAAATGCGTTTTTTCAGAATGCTGAATCCCCATGTAACTGCAAGGCTCAGAAGAGCCCACACACTCAGCTCTTAACCCCAGTGTGCAGAAAGTGTCAAAACGTGTTTTTCAGCAGAAATAAACATGTTTCTGCAACTTTGGTCGCCCCCATGTAAGTTATGGGGCAGTAACAGCACACTTTTCAAAACGTGTTTTTCAGCCCGAAATAAACATGTTTTTGCAAGTTTGGTCACCCCCATGTAAGTAATGGGGCAGTAATAGCACACTTTTCAAAACGTGTTTTTCACTCCGAAATAAAAGCGTTTTTCATGCTGCAGAATCTCAGTGTAACTGCTAGGCTCAGAAGAGCCCACACACTCAGCTCTTAACCCCAGTGTGAAGAATGTGTCAAAACGTATTTTTCAGCAGAAATAAACATGTTTCTGCAAGTTTGGTCAACCCCATGTAAGTTATGGGGCAGTTACAGTACACTTTTCAAAACGTGTTTTTCAGCCCGAAATAAACACGTTTTTTCAGACAACTGAATCCCTATGTAACTGCAAGGCTCAGAAGAGCCCACACACTCTGCTCTTAACCCCAGTGTGCAGAAAGTGTCGAAACGTGTTTTTCAGCAGAAATAAACATGTTTCTGCAAGTTTGGTCAACCCCATGTAAGTTATGGGGCAGTTACAGTACACTTTTCAAAACGTGTTTTTCAGCCCGAAATAAACGCGTTTTTTCAGACAACTGAATCCGTATGTAACTGCAAGGCTCAGAAGAGCCCACACACTCATCTCTTAACCCCGGTGTGCAGAAAGTGTCAAAACATGTTTTTCAGCAGAAATAAACATGTTTCTGCAACTTTGGTCACCCCCATGTAAGTTATGGGGCAGTTACAGTACACTTTTCAAAACGTGTTTTTCAGCCCGAAATAAACGTTTTATTTTCAGTCTGTAGAATCCCCATGTAACTGCAAGGCTCAGAAGAGCCCACACATTCAGTTCTTAACCCCAGTGTGCAGAATGTGTCAAAACGTGTTTTTCAGCAGAAATAAACATGTTTCTGCAAGTTTGGTCACCCCCATGTAAGTTATGGGGCAGTAACAGCACACTTTTCAAAACGTGTTTTTCAGCCCGAAATTACAGCGTTTTTTCCGACTGCAGAATCTCAGTGTAACTGCTAGGCTCAGAAGAGCCCACACACTCAACTCTTAACCCCAGTGTGCAGAAAGTGTTAAAACGTATTTTTCAGCAGAAATAAACATGTTTCTGCAACTTTGGTCACCCCCATGTAAGTTATGGGGCACTAACAGCACACTTTTAAAAAAGTGTTTTTCAGCCCGAAATAAACGTGTTTTTTCAGTCTGCAGAATCCCCATGTAACTGCAAGGCTCAGAAGAGCCCACACATTCAGCTCTTAACCCCCGTGTGCAGAATGTGTCAAAACGTGTTTTTCAGCAGAAATAAACATGTTTCTGCAACTTTGGTCACCCCCATGTAAGTAATGGGGCAGTAACAGCACACTTTTCAAAACGTGTTTTTTAGCCCGAAATTACCGTGTTTTTTCCGACTGCAGAATCTCAGTGTAACTGCTAGGCTCAGAAGAGCCCACACACTCAGCTCTTAACCCCAGTGTGCAGAAAGTGTCAAAACGTGTTTTTCAGCAGAAATAAACATGTTTCTGCAAGTTTGGTCACCCCCATGTAAGTTATGGGGCAGCAACAGCACACTTTTCAAAATGTGTTTTTCAGCCCGAAATAAACGCGTTTTTTCAGACTGCAGAATCTCAGTGTAACTGCTAGGCTCAGAAGAGCCCACACACTCAGCTCTTAACCCCATGTAAGTAATGGGGCAGTAACAGCACACTTTTCAAAACGTGTTTTTCAGCAGAAATAAACATATTTCTGCAAGTTTGGTCACCCCCATGTAAGTTATGGGGCAGTAACAGCACTCTTTTCAAAACGTGTGTTCCAGCCCGAAATAAACGCGTTTTTTCCGACTGCAGTATCTCTGTGTAACTGCAAGGCTCAGAAGAGCCCACACACTCAGCTCTTAACCCCAGTGTGCAGAAAGTGTCAAAACGTGTTTTTCAGCAGAAATAAACATGTTTCTGCAACTTTGGTCACCCCCATGTAAGTTATGGGGCAGTAACAGCACACTTTTCAAAACGTTTTTTTCAGCCTGAAATAAACGTGTTTTTTCAGACTGCTGAATCCCCATGTAACTGCAAGGCTCAGAAGAGCCCACACACTCATCTCTTAACCCCGGTGTGCAGAAAGTGTCAAAACATGTTTTTCAGCAGAAATAAACATGTTTCTGCAACTTTGGTCACCCCCATGTAAGTTATGGGGCAGTTACAGTACACTTTTCAAAACGTGTTTTTCAGCCCGAAATAAACGTTTTATTTTCAGTCTGTAGAATCCCCATGTAACTGCAAGGCTCAGAAGAGCCCACACATTCAGCTCTTAACCCCAGTGTGCAGAATGTGTCAAAACGTGTTTTTCAGCAGAAATAAACATGTTTCTGCAAGTTTGGTCACCCCCATGTAAGTTATGGGGCAGTAACAGCACACTTTTCAAAACGTGTTTTTCAGCCCGAAATTACAGCGTTTTTTCCGACTGCAGAATCTCAGTGTAACTGCTAGGCTCAGAAGAGCCCACACACTCAGCTCTTAACCCCAGTGTGCAGAAAGTGTCAAAATGTGTTTTTCAGCAGAAATAAACATGTTTCTGCAAGTTTGGTCACCCCCATTTTAGTTATGGGGCAGTGACAGCACACTTTTCAAAACGTGTTTTTCAGCCCGAAATAAACCCGTTTTTTCAGACTGCAGAATCTCAGTGTAACTGCTAGGCTCAGAAGAGCCCACACACTCAACTCTTAACCCCAGTGTGCAGAAAGTGTTAAAACGTATTTTTCAGCAGAAATAAACATGTTTCTGCAACTTTGGTCACCCCCATGTAAGTTATGGGGCACTAACAGCACACTTTTAAAAAAGTGTTTTTCAGCCCGAAATAAACGTGTTTTTTCAGTCTGCAGAATCCCCATGTAACTGCAAGGCTCAGAAGAGCCCACACATTCAGCTCTTAACCCCCGTGTGCAGAATGTGTCAAAACGTGTTTTTCAGCAGAAATAAACATGTTTCTGCAACTTTGGTCACCCCCATGTAAGTAATGGGGCAGTAACAGCACACTTTTCAAAACGTGTTTTTTAGCCCGAAATTACCGTGTTTTTTCCGACTGCAGAATCTCAGTGTAACTGCTAGGCTCAGAAGAGCCCACACACTCAGCTCTTAACCCCAGTGTGCAGAAAGTGTCAAAACGTGTTTTTCAGCAGAAATAAACATGTTTCTGCAAGTTTGGTCACCCCCATGTAAGTTATGGGGCAGCAACAGCACACTTTTCAAAATGTGTTTTTCAGCCCGAAATAAACGCGTTTTTTCAGACTGCAGAATCTCAGTGTAACTGCTAGGCTCAGAAGAGCCCACACACTCAGCTCTTAACCCCATGTAAGTAATGGGGCAGTAACAGCACACTTTTCAAAACGTGTTTTTCAGCAGAAATAAACATATTTCTGCAAGTTTGGTCACCCCCATGTAAGTTATGGGGCAGTAACAGCACTCTTTTCAAAACGTGTGTTCCAGCCCGAAATAAACGCGTTTTTTCCGACTGCAGTATCTCTGTGTAACTGCAAGGCTCAGAAGAGCCCACACACTCAGCTCTTAACCCCAGTGTGCAGAAAGTGTCAAAACGTGTTTTTCAGCAGAAATAAACATGTTTCTGCAACTTTGGTCACCCCCATGTAAGTTATGGGGCAGTAACAGCACACTTTTCAAAACGTTTTTTTCAGCCTGAAATAAACGTGTTTTTTCAGACTGCTGAATCCCCATGTAACTGCAAGGCTCAGAAGAGCCCACACACTCATCTCTTAACCCCGGTGTGCAGAAAGTGTCAAAACATGTTTTTCAGCAGAAATAAACATGTTTCTGCAACTTTGGTCACCCCCATGTAAGTTATGGGGCAGTTACAGTACACTTTTCAAAACGTGTTTTTCAGCCCGAAATAAACGTTTTATTTTCAGTCTGTAGAATCCCCATGTAACTGCAAGGCTCAGAAGAGCCCACACATTCAGCTCTTAACCCCAGTGTGCAGAATGTGTCAAAACGTGTTTTTCAGCAGAAATAAACATGTTTCTGCAAGTTTGGTCACCCCCATGTAAGTTATGGGGCAGTAACAGCACACTTTTCAAAACGTGTTTTTCAGCCCGAAATTACAGCGTTTTTTCCGACTGCAGAATCTCAGTGTAACTGCTAGGCTCAGAAGAGCCCACACACTCAGCTCTTAACCCCAGTGTGCAGAAAGTGTCAAAATGTGTTTTTCAGCAGAAATAAACATGTTTCTGCAAGTTTGGTCACCCCCATTTTAGTTATGGGGCAGTGACAGCACACTTTTCAAAACGTGTTTTTCAGCCCGAAATAAACCCGTTTTTTCAGTCTGCAGAATCTCAGTGTAACTGCTAGGCTCAGAAGAGCCCACACACTCAACTCTTAACCCCAGTGTGCAGAAAGTGTTAAAACGTATTTTTCAGCAGAAATAAACATGTTTCTGCAACTTTGGTCACCCCCATGTAAGTTATGGGGCACTAACAGCACACTTTTAAAAAAGTGTTTTTCAGCCCGAAATAAACGTGTTTTTTCAGTCTGCAGAATCCCCATGTAACTGCAAGGCTCAGAAGAGCCCACACATTCAGCTCTTAACCCCCGTGTGCAGAATGTGTCAAAACGTGTTTTTCAGCAGAAATAAACATGTTTCTGCAACTTTGGTCACCCCCATGTAAGTAATGGGGCAGTAACAGCACACTTTTCAAAACGTGTTTTTTAGCCCGAAATTACCGTGTTTTTTCCGACTGCAGAATCTCAGTGTAACTGCTAGGCTCAGAAGAGCCCACACACTCAGCTCTTAACCCCAGTGTGCAGAAAGTGTCAAAACGTGTTTTTCAGCAGAAATAAACATGTTTCTGCAAGTTTGGTCACCCCCATGTAAGTTATGGGGCAGCAACAGCACACTTTTCAAAATGTGTTTTTCAGCCCGAAATAAACGCGTTTTTTCAGACTGCAGAATCTCAGTGTAACTGCTAGGCTCAGAAGAGCCCACACACTCAGCTCTTAACCCCATGTAAGTAATGGGGCAGTAACAGCACACTTTTCAAAACGTGTTTTTCAGCAGAAATAAACATATTTCTGCAAGTTTGGTCACCCCCATGTAAGTTATGGGGCAGTAACAGCACTCTTTTCAAAACGTGTGTTCCAGCCCGAAATAAACGCGTTTTTTCCGACTGCAGTATCTCTGTGTAACTGCAAGGCTCAGAAGAGCCCACACACTCAGCTCTTAACCCCAGTGTGCAGAAAGTGTCAAAACGTGTTTTTCAGCAGAAATAAACATGTTTCTGCAACTTTGGTCACCCCCATGTAAGTTATGGGGCAGTAACAGCACACTTTTCAAAACGTTTTTTTCAGCCTGAAATAAACGTGTTTTTTCAGACTGCTGAATCCCCATGTAACTGCAAGGCTCAGAAGAGCCCACACACTCATCTCTTAACCCCGGTGTGCAGAAAGTGTCAAAACATGTTTTTCAGCAGAAATAAACATGTTTCTGCAACTTTGGTCACCCCCATGTAAGTAATGGGGCAGTAACAGCACACTTTTCAAAACGTGTTTTTCAGCCCGAAATAAATGCGTTATTTCAGAATGCTGAATCCCCATGTAACTGCAAGGCTCAGAAGAGCCCACACACTCAGCTCTTAACCCCAGTGTGCAGAAAGTGTCAAAACGTGTTTTTCAGCAGAAATAAACATGTTTCTGCAACTTTGGTCGCCCCCATGTAAGTTATGGGGCAGTAACAGCACACTTTTCAAAACGTGTTTTTCAGCCCGAAATAAACATGTTTTTGCAAGTTTGGTCACCCCCATGTAAGTAATGGGGCAGTAATAGCACACTTTTCAAAACGTGTTTTTCACTCCGAAATAAAAGCGTTTTTCATGCTGCAGAATCTCAGTGTAACTGCTAGGCTCAGAAGAGCCCACACACTCAGCTCTTAACCCCAGTGTGAAGAATGTGTCAAAACGTATTTTTCAGCAGAAATAAACATGTTTCTGCAAGTTTGGTCAACCCCATGTAAGTTATGGGGCAGTTACAGTACACTTTTCAAAACGTGTTTTTCAGCCCGAAATAAACACGTTTTTTCAGACAACTGAATCCCTATGTAACTGCAAGGCTCAGAAGAGCCCACACACTCTGCTCTTAACCCCAGTGTGCAGAAAGTGTCGAAACGTGTTTTTCAGCAGAAATAAACATGTTTCTGCAAGTTTGGTCAACCCCATGTAAGTTATGGGGCAGTTACAGTACACTTTTCAAAACGTGTTTTTCAGCCCGAAATAAACGCGTTTTTTCAGACAACTGAATCCGTATGTAACTGCAAGGCTCAGAAGAGCCCACACACTCTGCTCTTAACCCCAGTGTGCAGAAAGTGTCTAAACGTGTTTTTCAGCAGAAATAAACATGTTTCTGCAAGTTTGGTCAACCCCATGTAAGTTATGGGGCAGTTACAGTACACTTTTCAAAACGTGTTTTTCAGCCCGAAATAAACGCGTTTTTTCAGACAACTGAATCCCTATGTAACTGCAAAGCTCAGAAGAGCCCACACACTCTGCTCTTAACCCCAGTGTGCAGAAAGTGTTAAAACGTGTTTTTCAGCAGAAATAAACATGTTTCTGCAAGTTTGGTCAACCCCATGTAAGTTATGGGGCAGTTACAGTACACTTTTCAAAACGTGTTTTTTAGCCGAAATAAACGAGTTTTTTCAGACAACTGAATCCCTATGTAACTGCAAGGCTCAGAAGAGCCCACACACTCTGCTCTTAACCCCTGTGTGCAGAAAGTGTCAAAACGTGTTTTTCAGCAGAAATAAACATGTTTCTGCAAGTTTGGTCAACCCCATGTAAGTTATGGGGCAGTTACAGTACACTTTTCAAAACGTGTTTTTCAGCCCGAAATAAACGCGTTTTTTCAGACAACTGAATCCCTATGTAACTGCAAGGCTCAGAAGAGCCCACACACTCTGCTCTTAACCCCAGTGTGCAGAAAGTGTCTAAACGTGTTTTTCAGCAGAAATAAACATGTTTCTGCAAGTTTGGTCAACCCCATGTAAGTTATGGGGCAGTTACAGTACACTTTTCAAAACGTGTTTTTCAGCCCGAAATAAACGCGTTTTTTCAGACAACTGAATCCCTATGTAACTGCAAAGCTCAGAAGAGCCCACACACTCTGCTCTTAACCCCAGTGTGCAGAAAGTGACAAAACGTGTTTTTCAGCAGAAATAAACATGTTTCTGCAAGTTTGGTCAACCCCATGTAAGTTATGGGGCAGTTACAGTACACTTTTCAAAACGTGTTTTTCAGCCCGAAATAAACGCGTTTTTTCAGACAACTGAATCCGTATGTAACTGCAAGGCTCAGAAGAGCCCACACACTCTGCTCTTAACCCCAGTGTGCAGAAAGTGTCTAAACGTGTTTTTCAGCAGAAATAAACATGTTTCTGCAAGTTTGGTCAACCCCATGTAAGTTATGGGGCAGTTACAGTACACTTTTCAAAACGTGTTTTTCAGCCCGAAATAAACGCGTTTTTTCAGACAACTGAATCCCTATGTAACTGCAAAGCTCAGAAGAGCCCACACACTCTGCTCTTAACCCCAGTGTGCAGAAAGTGTTAAAACGTGTTTTTCAGCAGAAATAAACATGTTTCTGCAAGTTTGGTCAACCCCATGTAAGTTATGGGGCAGTTACAGTACACTTTTCAAAACGTGTTTTTTAGCCGAAATAAACGAGTTTTTTCAGACAACTGAATCCCTATGTAACTGCAAGGCTCAGAAGAGCCCACACACTCTGCTCTTAACCCCTGTGTGCAGAAAGTGTCAAAACGTGTTTTTCAGCAGAAATAAACATGTTTCTGCAAGTTTGGTCAACCCCATGTAAGTTATGGGGCAGTTACAGTACACTTTTCAAAACGTGTTTTTCAGCCCGAAATAAACGCGTTTTTTCAGACAACTGAATCCCTATGTAACTGCAAGGCTCAGAAGAGCCCACACACTCTGCTCTTAACCCCAGTGTGCAGAAAGTGTCTAAACGTGTTTTTCAGCAGAAATAAACATGTTTCTGCAAGTTTGGTCAACCCCATGTAAGTTATGGGGCAGTTACAGTACACTTTTCAAAACGTGTTTTTCAGCCCGAAATAAACGCGTTTTTTCAGACAACTGAATCCCTATGTAACTGCAAAGCTCAGAAGAGCCCACACACTCTGCTCTTAACCCCAGTGTGCAGAAAGTGACAAAACGTGTTTTTCAGCAGAAATAAACATGTTTCTGCAAGTTTGGTCAACCCCATGTAAGTTATGGGGCAGTTACAGTACACTTTTCAAAACGTGTTTTTCAGCCAGAAATAAACGTTTTATTTTCAGTCTGTAGAATCCCCATGTAACTGCAAGGCTCAGAAGAGCCCACACATTCAGCTCTTAACCCCAGTGTGCAGAATGTGTCAAAACGTGTTTTTCAGCAGAAATAAACATGTTTCTGCAAGTTTGGTCACCCCCATGTAAGTTATGGGGCAGTAACAGCACACTTTTCAAAACGTGTTTTTCAGCCCGAAATTACAGCGTTTTTTCCGACTGCAGAATCTCAGTGTAACTGCTAGGCTCAGAAGAGCCCACACACTCAGCTCTTAACCCCAGTGTGCAGAAAGTGTCAAAATGTGTTTTTCAGCAGAAATAAACATGTTTCTGCAAGTTTGGTCACCCCCATGTTAGTTATGGGGCAGTGACAGCACACTTTTCAAAACGTGTTTTTCAGCCCGAAATAAACCCGTTTTTTCAGACTGCAGAATCTCAGTGTAACTGCTAGGCTCAGAAGAGCCCACACACTCAACTCTTAACCCCAGTGTGCAGAAAGTGTTAAAACGTATTTTTCAGCAGAAATAAACATGTTTCTGCAACTTTGGTCACCCCCATGTAAGTTATGGGGCAGTAACAGCACACTTTTAAAAAAGTGTTTTTCAGCCCGAAATAAACGTGTTTTTTCAGTCTGCAGAATCCCCATGTAACTGCAAGGCTCAGAAGAGCCCACACATTCAGCTCTTAACCCCCGTGTGCAGAATGTGTCAAAACGTGTTTTTCAGCAGAAATAAACATGTTTCTGCAACTTTGGTCACCCCCATGTAAGTAATGGGGCAGTAACAGCACACTTTTCAAAACGTGTTTTTTAGCCCGAAATTACCGTGTTTTTTCCGACTGCAGAATCTCAGTGTAACTGCTAGGCTCAGAAGAGCCCACACACTCAGCTCTTAACCCCAGTGTGCAGAAAGTGTCAAAACGTGTTTTTCAGCAGAAATAAACATGTTTCTGCAAGTTTGGTCACCCCCATGTAAGTTATGGGGCAGCAACAGCACACTTTTCAAAATGTGTTTTTCAGCCCGAAATAAACGCGTTTTTTCAGACTGCAGAATCTCAGTGTAACTGCTAGGCTCAGAAGAGCCCACACACTCAGCTCTTAACCCCATGTAAGTAATGGGGCAGTAACAGCACACTTTTCAAAACGTGTTTTTCAGCAGAAATAAACATATTTCTGCAAGTTTGGTCACCCCCATGTAAGTTATGGGGCAGTAACAGCACTCTTTTCAAAACGTGTGTTCCAGCCCGAAATAAACGCGTTTTTTCCGACTGCAGTATCTCTGTGTAACTGCAAGGCTCAGAAGAGCCCACACACTCAGCTCTTAACCCCAGTGTGCAGAAAGTGTCAAAACGTGTTTTTCAGCAGAAATAAACATGTTTCTGCAACTTTGGTCACCCCCATGTAAGTTATGGGGCAGTAACAGCACACTTTTCAAATCGTTTTTTTCAGCCTGAAATAAACGTGTTTTTTCAGACTGCTGAATCCCCATGTAACTGCAAGGCTCAGAAGAGCCCACACACTCATCTCTTAACCCCAGTGTGCAGAAAGTGTCAAAACATGTTTTTCAGCAGAAATAAACATGTTTCTGCAACTTTGGTCACCCCCATGTAAGTAATGGGGCAGTAACAGCACACTTTTCAAAACGTGTTTTTCAGCCCGAAATAAATGCGTTTTTTCAGAATGCTGAATCCCCATGTAACTGCAAGGCTCAGAAGAGCCCACACACTCAGCTCTTAACCCCAGTGTGCAGAAAGTGTAAAAACGTGTTTTTCAGCAGAAATAAACATGTTTCTGCAACTTTGGTCGCCCCCATGTAAGTTATGGGGCAGTAACAGCACACTTTTCAAAACGTGTTTTTCAGCCCGAAATAAACATGTTTTTGCAAGTTTGGTCACCCCCATGTAAGTAATGGGGCAGTAATAGCACACTTTTCAAAACGTGTTTTTCACTCCGAAATAAAAGCGTTTTTCATGCTGCAGAATCTCAGTGTAACTGCTAGGCTCAGAAGAGCCCACACACTCAGCTCTTAACCCCAGTGTGAAGAATGTGTCAAAACGTATTTTTCAGCAGAAATAAACATGTTTCTGCAACTTTGGTCACCCCCATGTAAGTTATGGTGCAGTAACAGCACACTTTTCAAAACGTGTTTTTCAGCCCGAAATTACCGCGTTTTTTCCGACTGCAGAATTTCAGTGTAACTGCTAGGCTCAGAAGAGCCCACACACTCAGCTCTTAACCCCAGTGTGAAGAATGTGTCAAAACGTATTTTTCAGCAGAAATAAACATGTTTCTGCAAGTTTGGTCAACCCCATGTAAGTTATGGGGCAGTTACAGTACACTTTTCAAAACGTGTTTTTCAGCCCGAAATAAACACGTTTTTTCAGACAACTGAATCCCTATGTAACTGAAAAGGCTCAGAAGAGCCCACACACTCTGCTCTTAACCCCAGTGTGCAGAAAGTGTCGAAACGTGTTTTTCAGCAGAAATAAACATGTTTCTGCAAGTTTGGTCAACCCCATGTCAGTTATGGGGCAGTTACAGTACACTTTTCAAAACGTGTTTTTCAGCCCGAAATAAACGCGTTTTTTCAGACAACTGAATCCCTATGTGACTGCAAGGCTCAGAAGAGCCCACACACTCTGCTCTAAACCCCAGTGTGCAGAAAGTGTCAAAACGTGTTTTTCAGCAGAAATAAACATGTTTCTGCAAGTTTGGTCAACCCCATGTAAGTTATGGGGCAGTTACAGTACACTTTTCAAAACGTGTTTTTCAGCCCGAAATAAACGCGTTTTTTCAGACAACTGAATCCCTATGTAACTGCAAGGCTCAGAAGAGCCCACACACTCTGCTCTTAACCCCAGTGTGCAGAAAGTGTCAAAACGTGTTTTTCAGCAGAAATAAACATGTTTCTGCAAGTTTGGTCAACCCCATTTAAGTTATGGGGCAGTTACAGTACACTTTTCAAAACGTGTTTTTCAGCCCGAAATAAACGCGTTTTTTCAGACAACTGAATCCCTATGTAACTGCAAGGCTCAGAAGAGCCCACACACTCTGCTCTTAACCCCAGTGTGCAGAAAGTGTCAAAACGTGTTTTTCAGCAGAAATAAACATGTTTCTGCAAGTTTGGTCTACCCCATGTAAGTTATGGGGCAGCTACAGTACACTTTTCAAAACGTGTTTTTCAGCCCAAAATAAACACGTTTTTTCAGACAGCTGAATCCCTATGTAACTGCAAAGCTCAGAAGAGCCCACACACTCTGCTCTTAACCCCAGTGTGCAGAAAGTGTCAAAACATGTTTTTCAGCAGAAATAAACATGTTTCTGCAAGTTTGGTCAACCCCATGTCAGTTATGGGGCAGTATCAGCACTTTTTTCAAAACGTGTTTTTCAGCCCGAAATAAACGCGTTTTTTCAGACAACTGAATCCCTATGTAACTGCAAGGCTCAGAAGAGCCCACACACTCAGCTCTTAACCCCAGTGTGCAGAAAGTGTCAAAACATGTTTTTCAGCAGAAATAAACATGCTTCTGCAAGTTTGGTCAACCCCATGTAAGTTATGGGGCAGTTACAGTACACTTTTGAAAACGTGTTTTTCAGCCCGAAATAAACGCGTTTTTTCAGACAACTGAATCCCTATGTAACTGCAAAGCTCAGAAGAGCCCACACACTCAGCTCTTAACCCCAGTGTGCAGAAAGAGTCAAAACGTGTTTTTCAGCAGAAATAAACATGTTTCTGCAAGTTTGGTCAACCCCATTTAAGTTATGGGGCAGTTACAGTACACTTTTCAAAACGTGTTTTTCAGCCCGAAATAAACGCGTTTTTTCAGACAACTGAATCCCTATGTAACTTCAAGGCTCAGAAGAGCCCACACACTCTGCTCTTAACCCCAGTGTGCAGAAAGTGTCAAAACGTGTTTTTCAGCAGAAATAAACATGTTTCTGCAAGTTTGGTCAACCCCATGTAAGTTATGGGGCAGCTACAGTACACTTTTCAAAACGTGTTTTTCAGCCCAAAATAAACACGTTTTTTCAGACAGCTGAATCCCTATGTAACTGCAAAGCTCAGAAGAGCCCACACACTCTGCTCTTAACCCCAGTGTGCAGAAAGTGTCAAAACATGTTTTTCAGCAGAAATAAACATGTTTCTGCAAGTTTGGTCAACCCCATGTCAGTTATGGGGCAGTATCAGCACTTTTTTCAAAACGTGTTTTTCAGCCCGAAATAAACGCGTTTTTTCAGACAACTGAATCCCTATGTAACTGCAAGGCTCAGAAGAGCCCACACACTCAGCTCTTAACCCCAGTGTGCAGAAAGTGTCAAAACATGTTTTTCAGCAGAAATAAACATGCTTCTGCAAGTTTGGTCAACCCCATGTAAGTTATGGGGCAGTTACAGAACACTTTTCAAAACGTGTTTTTCAGCCCGAAATAAACGCGTTTTTTCAGACAACTGAATCCCTATGTAACTGCAAAGCTCAGAAGAGCCCACACACTCAGCTCTTAACCCCAGTGTGCAGAACGTGTCAAAACGTGTTTTTCAGCAGGAATAAACATGTTTCTGCAAGTTTGGTCAACCCCATGTAAGTTATGGTGCAGTTACAGTACACTTTTCAAAACGTGTTTTTCAGCCCTAAATAAACGCGTTTTTTTATAAAAACTGAATCCCTATGTAACTGCAAAGCTCAGAAGAGCCCACACACTCTGCTCTTAACCCCAGATTGCAGAAAGTGTCAAAACATGTTTTTCAGCAGAAATAAACATGTTTCTGCAAGTTTGGTCAACCCCATGTAAGTTATGGGGCAGTTACAGTACACTTTTCAAAACGTGTTTTTCAGCCCGAAATAAACGCGTTTTTTCAGACAACTGAATCCCTATGTAACTGCAAGGCTCAGAAGAGCCCACACACTCAGCTCTTAACCCCAGTGTGAAGAATGTGTCAAAACGTATTTTTCAGCAGAAATAAACATGTTTCTGCAACTTTGGTCACCCCCATGTAAGTTATGGGGCAGTTACAGTACACTTTTCAAAACGTGTTTTTTAGCCGAAATAAACGAGTTTTTTCAGACAACTGAATCCCTATGTAACTGCAAGGCTCAGAAGAGCCCACACACTCTGCTCTTAACCCCTGTGTGCAGAAAGTGTCAAAACGTGTTTTTCAGCAGAAATAAACATGTTTCTGCAAGTTTGGTCAACCCCATGTAAGTTATGGGGCAGTTACAGTACACTTTTCAAAACGTGTTTTTCAGCCCGAAATAAACGCGTTTTTTCAGACAACTGAATCCCTATGTAACTGCAAGGCTCAGAAGAGCCCACACACTCTGCTCTTAACCCCAGTGTGCAGAAAGTGTCTAAACGTGTTTTTCAGCAGAAATAAACATGTTTCTGCAAGTTTGGTCAACCCCATGTAAGTTATGGGGCAGTTACAGTACACTTTTCAAAACGTGTTTTTCAGCACGAAATAAACGCGTTTTTTCAGACAACTGAATCCCTATGTAACTGCAAGGCTCAGAAGAGCCCACACACTCAGCTCTTAACCCCACTGTGAAGAATGTGTCAAAACGTATTTTTCAGCAGAAATAAACATGTTTCTGCAACTTTGGTCACCCCCATGTAAGTTATGGGGCAGTTACAGTACACTTTTCAAAACGTGTTTTTTAGCCGAAATAAACGAGTTTTTTCAGACAACTGAATCCCTATGTAACTGCAAGGCTCAGAAGAGCCCACACACTCTGCTCTTAACCCCTGTGTGCAGAAAGTGTCAAAACGTGTTTTTCAGCAGAAATAAACATGTTTCTGCAAGTTTGGTCAACCCCATGTAAGTTATGGGGCAGTTACAGTACACTTTTCAAAACGTGTTTTTCAGCCCGAAATAAACGCGTTTTTTCAGACAACTGAATCCCTATGTAACTGCAAGGCTCAGAAGAGCCCACACACTCTGCTCTTAACCCCAGTGTGCAGAAAGTGTCTAAACGTGTTTTTCAGCAGAAATAAACATGTTTCTGCAAGTTTGGTCAACCCCATGTAAGTTATGGGGCAGTTACAGTACACTTTTCAAAACGTGTTTTTCAGCCCGAAATAAACGCGTTTTTTCAGACAACTGAATCCCTATGTAACTGCAAGGCTCAGAAGAGCCCACACACTCTGCTCTTAACCCCAGTGTGCAGAAAGTGTCAAAACGTGTTTTTCAGCAGAAATAAACATGTTTCTGCAAGTTTGGTCAACCCCATGTAAGTTATGGGGCAGCTACAGTACACTTTTCAAAACGTGTTTTTCAGCCCAAAATAAACACGTTTTTTCAGACAGCTGAATCCCTATGTAACTGCAAAGCTCAGAAGAGCCCACACACTCTGCTCTTAACCCCAGTGTGCAGAAAGTGTCAAAACATGTTTTTCAGCAGAAATAAACATGTTTCTGCAAGTTTGGTCAACCCCATGTCAGTTATGGGGCAGTATCAGCACTTTTTTCAAAACGTGTTTTTCAGCCCGAAATAAACACGTTTTTTCAGACAACTGAATCCCTATGTAACTGCAAGGCTCAGAAGAGCCCACACACTCAGCTCTTAACCCCAGTGTGCAGAAAGTGTCAAAACATGTTTTTCAGCAGAAATAAACATGCTTCTGCAAGTTTGGTCAACCCCATGTAAGTTATGGGGCAGTTACAGTACACTTTTCAAAACGTGTTTTTCAGCCCGAAATAAACGCGTTTTTTCAGACAACTGAATCCCTATGTAACTGCAAAGCTCAGAAGAGCCCACACACTCAGCTCTTAACCCCAGTGTGCAGAAAGAGTCAAAACGTGTTTTTCAGCAGAAATAAACATGTTTCTGCAAGTTTGGTCAACCCCATTTAAGTTATGGGGCAGTTACAGTACACTTTTCAAAACGTGTTTTTCAGCCCGAAATAAACGCGTTTTTTCAGACAACTGAATCCCTATGTAACTGCAAGGCTCAGAAGAGCCCACACACTCTGCTCTTAACCCCAGTGTGCAGAAAGTGTCAAAACGTGTTTTTCAGCAGAAATAAACATGTTTCTGCAAGTTTGGTCAACCCCATGTAAGTTATGGGGCAGCTACAGTACACTTTTCAAAACGTGTTTTTCAGCCCAAAATAAACACGTTTTTTCAGACAGCTGAATCCCTATGTAACTGCAATGCTCAGAAGAGCCCACACACTCTGCTCTTAACCCCAGTGTGCAGAAAGTGTCAAAACATGTTTTTCAGCAGAAATAAACATGTTTCTGCAAGTTTGGTCAACCCCATGTCAGTTATGGGGCAGTATCAGCACTTTTTTCAAAACGTGTTTTTCAGCCCGAAATAAACGCGTTTTTTCAGACAACTGAATCCCTATGTAACTGCAAGGCTCAGAAGAGCCCACACACTCAGCTCTTAACCCCAGTGTGCAGAAAGTGTCAAAACATGTTTTTCAGCAGAAATAAACATGCTTCTGCAAGTTTGGTCAACCCCATGTAAGTTATGGGGCAGTTACAGTACACTTTTCAAAACGTGTTTTTCAGCCCGAAATAAACGCGTTTTTTCAGACAACTGAATCCCTATGTAACTGCAAAGCTCAGAAGAGCCCACACACTCAGCTCTTAACCCCAGTGTGCAGAACGTGTCAAAACGTGTTTTTCAGCAGGAATAAACATGTTTCTGCAAGTTTGGTCAACCCCATGTAAGTTATGGTGCAGTTACAGTACACTTTTCAAAACGTGTTTTTCAGCCCGAAATAAACGCGTTTTTTTATAAAAACTGAATCCCTATGTAACTGCAAAGCTCAGAAGAGCCCACACACTCTGCTCTTAACCCCAGTGTGCAGAAAGTGTCAAAACATGTTTTTCAGCAGAAATAAACATGTTTCTGCAAGTTTGGTCAACCCCATGTAAGTTATGGGGCAGTTACAGTACACTTTTCAAAACGTGTTTTTCAGCCCGAAATAAACGCGTTTTTTCAGACAACTGAATCCCTATGTAACTGCAAGGCTCAGAAGAGCCCACACACTCTGCTCTTAACCCCAGTGTGCAGAAAGTGTCAAAACGTGTTTTTCAGCAGAAATAAACATGTTTCTGCAAGTTTGGTCAACCCCATGTAAGTTATGGGGCAGTTACAGTACACTTTTCAAAACGTTTTTTTCAGCCCGAAATAAACGCGTTTTTTCAGACAACTGAATCCCTATGTAACTGCAAGGCTCAGAAGAGCCCACACACTCTGCTCTTAACCCCAGTGTGCAGAAAGTGTTAAAACGTGTTTTTCAGCAGAAATAAACATGTTTCTGCAAGTTTGGTCAACCCCATGTAAGTTATGGGGCAGTTACAGTACACTTTTCAAAACGTGTTTTTTAGCCGAAATAAACGAGTTTTTTCAGACAACTGAATCCCTATGTAACTGCAAAGCTCAGAAGAGCCCACACACTCTGCTCTTAACCCCAGTGTGCAGAAAGTGTCAAAACATGTTTTTCAGCAGAAATAAACATGTTTCTGCAAGTTTGGTCACCCCCATGTAAGTTATGGGGCAGTTACAGTACACTTTTCAAAACGTGTTTTTCAGCCCGAAATAAACGCGTTTTTTCAGACAACTGAATCCCTATGTATCTGCAAGGCTCAGAAGAGCCCACACACTCTGCTCTTAACCCCAGTGTGCAGAAAGTGTCAAAACGTGTTTTTCAGCAGAAATAAACATGTTTCTGCAAGTTTGGTCAACCCCATGTAAGTTATGGTGCAGTTACAGTACACTTTTCAAAACGTGTTTTTCAGCCCTAAATAAACGCGTTTTTTTATAAAAACTGAATCCCTATGTAACTGCAAAGCTCAGAAGAGCCCACACACTCTGCTCTTAACCCCAGATTGCAGAAAGTGTCAAAACATGTTTTTCAGCAGAAATAAACATGTTTCTGCAAGTTTGGTCAACCCCATGTAAGTTATGGGGCAGTTACAGTACACTTTTCAAAACGTGTTTTTCAGCCCGAAATAAACGCGTTTTTTCAGACAACTGAATCCCTATGTAACTGCAAGGCTCAGAAGAGCCCACACACTCAGCTCTTAACCCCAGTGTGAAGAATGTGTCAAAACGTATTTTTCAGCAGAAATAAACATGTTTCTGCAACTTTGGTCACCCCCATGTAAGTTATGGGGCAGTTACAGTACACTTTTCAAAACGTGTTTTTCAGCCCGAAATAAACGCGTTTTTTCAGACAACTGAATCCCTATGTAACTGCAAGGCTCAGAAGAGCCCACACACTCAGCTCTTAACCCCAGTGTGCAGAAAGTGTCAAAACATGTTTTTCAGCAGAAATAAACATGCTTCTGCAAGTTTGGTCAACCCCATGTAAGTTATGGGGCAGTTACAGTACACTTTTCAAAACGTGTTTTTCAGCCCGAAATAAACGCGTTTTTTCAGACAACTGAATCCCTATGTAACTGCAAAGCTCAGAAGAGCCCACACACTCAGCTCTTAACCCCAGTGTGCAGAAAGAGTCAAAACGTGTTTTTCAGCAGAAATAAACATGTTTCTGCAAGTTTGGTCAACCCCATTTAAGTTATGGGGCAGTTACAGTACACTTTTCAAAACGTGTTTTTCAGCCCGAAATAAACGCGTTTTTTCAGACAACTGAATCCCTATGTAACTGCAAGGCTCAGAAGAGCCCACACACTCTGCTCTTAACCCCAGTGTGCAGAAAGTGTCAAAACGTGTTTTTCAGCAGAAATAAACATGTTTCTGCAAGTTTGGTCAACCCCATTTAAGTTATGGGGCAGTTACAGTACACTTTTCAAAACGTGTTTTTCAGCCCGAAATAAACGCGTTTTTTCAGACAACTGAATCCCTATGTAACTGCAAGGCTCAGAAGAGCCCACACACTCTGCTCTTAACCCCAGTGTGCAGAAAGTGTCAAAACGTGTTTTTCAGCAGAAATAAACATGTTTCTGCAAGTTTGGTCTACCCCATGTAAGTTATGGGGCAGCTACAGTACACTTTTCAAAACGTGTTTTTCAGCCCAAAATAAACACGTTTTTTCAGACAGCTGAATCCCTATGTAACTGCAAAGCTCAGAAGAGCCCACACACTCTGCTCTTAACCCCAGTGTGCAGAAAGTGTCAAAACATGTTTTTCAGCAGAAATAAACATGTTTCTGCAAGTTTGGTCAACCCCATGTCAGTTATGGGGCAGTATCAGCACTTTTTTCAAAACGTGTTTTTCAGCCCGAAATAAACGCGTTTTTTCAGACAACTGAATCCCTATGTAACTGCAAGGCTCAGAAGAGCCCACACACTCAGCTCTTAACCCCAGTGTGCAGAAAGTGTCAAAACATGTTTTTCAGCAGAAATAAACATGCTTCTGCAAGTTTGGTCAACCCCATGTAAGTTATGGGGCAGTTACAGTACACTTTTGAAAACGTGTTTTTCAGCCCGAAATAAACGCGTTTTTTCAGACAACTGAATCCCTATGTAACTGCAAAGCTCAGAAGAGCCCACACACTCAGCTCTTAACCCCAGTGTGCAGAAAGAGTCAAAACGTGTTTTTCAGCAGAAATAAACATGTTTCTGCAAGTTTGGTCAACCCCATTTAAGTTATGGGGCAGTTACAGTACACTTTTCAAAACGTGTTTTTCAGCCCGAAATAAACGCGTTTTTTCAGACAACTGAATCCCTATGTAACTTCAAGGCTCAGAAGAGCCCACACACTCTGCTCTTAACCCCAGTGTGCAGAAAGTGTCAAAACGTGTTTTTCAGCAGAAATAAACATGTTTCTGCAAGTTTGGTCAACCCCATGTAAGTTATGGGGCAGCTACAGTACACTTTTCAAAACGTGTTTTTCAGCCCAAAATAAACACGTTTTTTCAGACAGCTGAATCCCTATGTAACTGCAAAGCTCAGAAGAGCCCACACACTCTGCTCTTAACCCCAGTGTGCAGAAAGTGTCAAAACATGTTTTTCAGCAGAAATAAACATGTTTCTGCAAGTTTGGTCAACCCCATGTCAGTTATGGGGCAGTATCAGCACTTTTTTCAAAACGTGTTTTTCAGCCCGAAATAAACGCGTTTTTTCAGACAACTGAATCCCTATGTAACTGCAAGGCTCAGAAGAGCCCACACACTCAGCTCTTAACCCCAGTGTGCAGAAAGTGTCAAAACATGTTTTTCAGCAGAAATAAACATGCTTCTGCAAGTTTGGTCAACCCCATGTAAGTTATGGGGCAGTTACAGTACACTTTTCAAAACGTGTTTTTCAGCCCGAAATAAACGCGTTTTTTCAGACAACTGAATCCCTATGTAACTGCAAAGCTCAGAAGAGCCCACACACTCAGCTCTTAACCCCAGTGTGCAGAACGTGTCAAAACGTGTTTTTCAGCAGGAATAAACATGTTTCTGCAAGTTTGGTCAACCCCATGTAAGTTATGGTGCAGTTACAGTACACTTTTCAAAACGTGTTTTTCAGCCCTAAATAAACGCGTTTTTTTATAAAAACTGAATCCCTATGTAACTGCAAAGCTCAGAAGAGCCCACACACTCTGCTCTTAACCCCAGATTGCAGAAAGTGTCAAAACATGTTTTTCAGCAGAAATAAACATGTTTCTGCAAGTTTGGTCAACCCCATGTAAGTTATGGGGCAGTTACAGTACACTTTTCAAAACGTGTTTTTCAGCCCGAAATAAACGCGTTTTTTCAGACAACTGAATCCCTATGTAACTGCAAGGCTCAGAAGAGCCCACACACTCAGCTCTTAACCCCAGTGTGAAGAATGTGTCAAAACGTATTTTTCAGCAGAAATAAACATGTTTCTGCAACTTTGGTCACCCCCATGTAAGTTATGGGGCAGTTACAGTACACTTTTCAAAACGTGTTTTTTAGCCGAAATAAACGAGTTTTTTCAGACAACTGAATCCCTATGTAACTGCAAGGCTCAGAAGAGCCCACACACTCTGCTCTTAACCCCTGTGTGCAGAAAGTGTCAAAACGTGTTTTTCAGCAGAAATAAACATGTTTCTGCAAGTTTGGTCAACCCCATGTAAGTTATGGGGCAGTTACAGTACACTTTTCAAAACGTGTTTTTCAGCCCGAAATAAACGCGTTTTTTCAGACAACTGAATCCCTATGTAACTGCAAGGCTCAGAAGAGCCCACACACTCTGCTCTTAACCCCAGTGTGCAGAAAGTGTCTAAACGTGTTTTTCAGCAGAAATAAACATGTTTCTGCAAGTTTGGTCAACCCCATGTAAGTTATGGGGCAGTTACAGTACACTTTTCAAAACGTGTTTTTCAGCCCGAAATAAACGCGTTTTTTCAGACAACTGAATCCCTATGTAACTGCAAGGCTCAGAAGAGCCCACACACTCAGCTCTTAACCCCACTGTGAAGAATGTGTCAAAACGTATTTTTCAGCAGAAATAAACATGTTTCTGCAACTTTGGTCACCCCCATGTAAGTTATGGGGCAGTTACAGTACACTTTTCAAAACGTGTTTTTTAGCCGAAATAAACGAGTTTTTTCAGACAACTGAATCCCTATGTAACTGCAAGGCTCAGAAGAGCCCACACACTCTGCTCTTAACCCCTGTGTGCAGAAAGTGTCAAAACGTGTTTTTCAGCAGAAATAAACATGTTTCTGCAAGTTTGGTCAACCCCATGTAAGTTATGGGGCAGTTACAGTACACTTTTCAAAACGTGTTTTTCAGCCCGAAATAAACGCGTTTTTTCAGACAACTGAATCCCTATGTAACTGCAAGGCTCAGAAGAGCCCACACACTCTGCTCTTAACCCCAGTGTGCAGAAAGTGTCTAAACGTGTTTTTCAGCAGAAATAAACATGTTTCTGCAAGTTTGGTCAACCCCATGTAAGTTATGGGGCAGTTACAGTACACTTTTCAAAACGTGTTTTTCAGCCCGAAATAAACGCGTTTTTTCAGACAACTGAATCCCTATGTAACTGCAAGGCTCAGAAGAGCCCACACACTCTGCTCTTAACCCCAGTGTGCAGAAAGTGTCAAAACGTGTTTTTCAGCAGAAATAAACATGTTTCTGCAAGTTTGGTCAACCCCATGTAAGTTATGGGGCAGCTACAGTACACTTTTCAAAACGTGTTTTTCAGCCCAAAATAAACACGTTTTTTCAGACAGCTGAATCCCTATGTAACTGCAAAGCTCAGAAGAGCCCACACACTCTGCTCTTAACCCCAGTGTGCAGAAAGTGTCAAAACATGTTTTTCAGCAGAAATAAACATGTTTCTGCAAGTTTGGTCAACCCCATGTCAGTTATGGGGCAGTATCAGCACTTTTTTCAAAACGTGTTTTTCAGCCCGAAATAAACACGTTTTTTCAGACAACTGAATCCCTATGTAACTGCAAGGCTCAGAAGAGCCCACACACTCAGCTCTTAACCCCAGTGTGCAGAAAGTGTCAAAACATGTTTTTCAGCAGAAATAAACATGCTTCTGCAAGTTTGGTCAACCCCATGTAAGTTATGGGGCAGTTACAGTACACTTTTCAAAACGTGTTTTTCAGCCCGAAATAAACGCGTTTTTTCAGACAACTGAATCCCTATGTAACTGCAAAGCTCAGAAGAGCCCACACACTCAGCTCTTAACCCCAGTGTGCAGAAAGAGTCAAAACGTGTTTTTCAGCAGAAATAAACATGTTTCTGCAAGTTTGGTCAACCCCATTTAAGTTATGGGGCAGTTACAGTACACTTTTCAAAACGTGTTTTTCAGCCCGAAATAAACGCGTTTTTTCAGACAACTGAATCCCTATGTAACTGCAAGGCTCAGAAGAGCCCACACACTCTGCTCTTAACCCCAGTGTGCAGAAAGTGTCAAAACGTGTTTTTCAGCAGAAATAAACATGTTTCTGCAAGTTTGGTCAACCCCATGTAAGTTATGGGGCAGCTACAGTACACTTTTCAAAACGTGTTTTTCAGCCCAAAATAAACACGTTTTTTCAGACAGCTGAATCCCTATGTAACTGCAATGCTCAGAAGAGCCCACACACTCTGCTCTTAACCCCAGTGTGCAGAAAGTGTCAAAACATGTTTTTCAGCAGAAATAAACATGTTTCTGCAAGTTTGGTCAACCCCATGTCAGTTATGGGGCAGTATCAGCACTTTTTTCAAAACGTGTTTTTCAGCCCGAAATAAACGCGTTTTTTCAGACAACTGAATCCCTATGTAACTGCAAGGCTCAGAAGAGCCCACACACTCAGCTCTTAACCCCAGTGTGCAGAAAGTGTCAAAACATGTTTTTCAGCAGAAATAAACATGCTTCTGCAAGTTTGGTCAACCCCATGTAAGTTATGGGGCAGTTACAGTACACTTTTCAAAACGTGTTTTTCAGCCCGAAATAAACGCGTTTTTTCAGACAACTGAATCCCTATGTAACTGCAAAGCTCAGAAGAGCCCACACACTCAGCTCTTAACCCCAGTGTGCAGAACGTGTCAAAACGTGTTTTTCAGCAGGAATAAACATGTTTCTGCAAGTTTGGTCAACCCCATGTAAGTTATGGTGCAGTTACAGTACACTTTTCAAAACGTGTTTTTCAGCCCGAAATAAACGCGTTTTTTTATAAAAACTGAATCCCTATGTAACTGCAAAGCTCAGAAGAGCCCACACACTCTGCTCTTAACCCCAGTGTGCAGAAAGTGTCAAAACATGTTTTTCAGCAGAAATAAACATGTTTCTGCAAGTTTGGTCAACCCCATGTAAGTTATGGGGCAGTTACAGTACACTTTTCAAAACGTGTTTTTCAGCCCGAAATAAACGCGTTTTTTCAGACAACTGAATCCCTATGTAACTGCAAGGCTCAGAAGAGCCCACACACTCTGCTCTTAACCCCAGTGTGCAGAAAGTGTCAAAACGTGTTTTTCAGCAGAAATAAACATGTTTCTGCAAGTTTGGTCAACCCCATGTAAGTTATGGGGCAGTTACAGTACACTTTTCAAAACGTTTTTTTCAGCCCGAAATAAACGCGTTTTTTCAGACAACTGAATCCCTATGTAACTGCAAGGCTCAGAAGAGCCCACACACTCTGCTCTTAACCCCAGTGTGCAGAAAGTGTTAAAACGTGTTTTTCAGCAGAAATAAACATGTTTCTGCAAGTTTGGTCAACCCCATGTAAGTTATGGGGCAGTTACAGTACACTTTTCAAAACGTGTTTTTTAGCCGAAATAAACGAGTTTTTTCAGACAACTGAATCCCTATGTAACTGCAAAGCTCAGAAGAGCCCACACACTCTGCTCTTAACCCCAGTGTGCAGAAAGTGTCAAAACATGTTTTTCAGCAGAAATAAACATGTTTCTGCAAGTTTGGTCACCCCCATGTAAGTTATGGGGCAGTTACAGTACACTTTTCAAAACGTGTTTTTCAGCCCGAAATAAACGCGTTTTTTCAGACAACTGAATCCCTATGTATCTGCAAGGCTCAGAAGAGCCCACACACTCTGCTCTTAACCCCAGTGTGCAGAAAGTGTCAAAACGTGTTTTTCAGCAGAAATAAACATGTTTCTGCAAGTTTGGTCAACCCCATGTAAGTTATGGTGCAGTTACAGTACACTTTTCAAAACGTGTTTTTCAGCCCTAAATAAACGCGTTTTTTTATAAAAACTGAATCCCTATGTAACTGCAAAGCTCAGAAGAGCCCACACACTCTGCTCTTAACCCCAGATTGCAGAAAGTGTCAAAACATGTTTTTCAGCAGAAATAAACATGTTTCTGCAAGTTTGGTCAACCCCATGTAAGTTATGGGGCAGTTACAGTACACTTTTCAAAACGTGTTTTTCAGCCCGAAATAAACGCGTTTTTTCAGACAACTGAATCCCTATGTAACTGCAAGGCTCAGAAGAGCCCACACACTCAGCTCTTAACCCCAGTGTGAAGAATGTGTCAAAACGTATTTTTCAGCAGAAATAAACATGTTTCTGCAACTTTGGTCACCCCCATGTAAGTTATGGGGCAGTTACAGTACACTTTTCAAAACGTGTTTTTCAGCCCGAAATAAACGCGTTTTTTCAGACAACTGAATCCCTATGTAACTGCAAGGCTCAGAAGAGCCCACACACTCAGCTCTTAACCCCAGTGTGCAGAAAGTGTCAAAACATGTTTTTCAGCAGAAATAAACATGCTTCTGCAAGTTTGGTCAACCCCATGTAAGTTATGGGGCAGTTACAGTACACTTTTCAAAACGTGTTTTTCAGCCCGAAATAAACGCGTTTTTTCAGACAACTGAATCCCTATGTAACTGCAAAGCTCAGAAGAGCCCACACACTCAGCTCTTAACCCCAGTGTGCAGAAAGAGTCAAAACGTGTTTTTCAGCAGAAATAAACATGTTTCTGCAAGTTTGGTCAACCCCATTTAAGTTATGGGGCAGTTACAGTACACTTTTCAAAACGTGTTTTTCAGCCCGAAATAAACGCGTTTTTTCAGACAACTGAATCCCTATGTAACTGCAAGGCTCAGAAGAGCCCACACACTCTGCTCTTAACCCCAGTGTGCAGAAAGTGTCAAAACGTGTTTTTCAGCAGAAATAAACATGTTTCTGCAAGTTTGGTCAACCCCATGTAAGTTATGGGGCAGCTACAGTACACTTTTCAAAACATGTTTTTCAGCCCAAAATAAACACGTTTTTTCAGACAGCTGAATCCCTATGTAACTGCAATGCTCAGAAGAGCCCACACACTCTGCTCTTAACCCCAGTGTGCAGAAAGTGTCAAAACATGTTTTTCAGCAGAAATAAACATGTTTCTGCAAGTTTGGTCAACCCCATGTCAGTTATGGGGCAGTATCAGCACTTTTTTCAAAACGTGTTTTTCAGCCCGAAATAAACGCGTTTTTTCAGACAACTGAATCCCTATGTAACTGCAAGGCTCAGAAGAGCCCACACACTCAGCTCTTAACCCCAGTGTGCAGAAAGTGTCAAAACATGTTTTTCAGCAGAAATAAACATGCTTCTGCAAGTTTGGTCAACCCCATGTAAGTTATGGGGCAGTTACAGTACACTTTTCAAAACGTGTTTTTCAGCCCGAAATAAACGCGTTTTTTCAGACAACTGAATCCCTATGTAACTGCAAAGCTCAGAAGAGCCCACACACTCAGCTCTTAACCCCAGTGTGCAGAACGTGTCAAAACGTGTTTTTCAGCAGGAATAAACATGTTTCTGCAAGTTTGGTCAACCCCATGTAAGTTATGGTGCAGTTACGGTACACTTTTCAAAACGTGTTTTTCAGCCCGAAATAAACGCGTTTTTTTTATAAAAACTGAATCCCTATGTAACTGCAAAGCTCAGAAGAGCCCACACACTCTGCTCTTAACCCCAGTGTGCAGAAAGTGTCAAAACATGTTTTTCAGCAGAAATAAACATGTTTCTGCAAGTTTGGTCAACCCCATGTAAGTTATGGGGCAGTTACAGTACACTTTTCAAAACGTGTTTTTCAGCCCGAAATAAACGCGTTTTTTCAGACAACTGAATCCCTATGTAACTGCAAGGCTCAGAAGAGCCCACACACTCTGCTCTTAACCCCAGTGTGCAGAAAGTGTCAAAACGTGTTTTTCAGCAGAAATAAACATGTTTCTGCAAGTTTGGTCAACCCCATGTAAGTTATGGGGAAGTTACAGTACACTTTTCAAAACGTGTTTTTTAGCCGAAATAAACGAGTTTTTTCAGACAACTGAATCCCTATGTAACTGCAAGGCTCAGAAGAGCCCACACACTCTGCTCTTAACCCCAGTGTGCAGAAAGTGTCTAAACGTGTTTTTCAGCAGAAATAAACATGTTTCTGCAAGTTTGGTCAACCCCATGTAAGTTATGGGGCAGTTACAGTACACTTTTCAAAACGTGTTTTTCAGCCCGAAATAAACGCGTTTATTCAGACAACTGAATCCCTATGTAACTGCAAAGCTCAGAAGAGCCCACACACTCTGCTCTTAACCCCAGTGTGCAGAAAGTGTCAAAACATGTTTTTCAGCAGAAAAAAACATGTTTCTGCAAGTTTGGTCAACCCCATGTAAGTTATGGGGCAGTTACAGTACACTTTTCAAAACGTTTTTTTCAGCCCGAAATAAACGCGTTTTTTCAGACAACTGAATCCCTATGTAACTGCAAGGCTCAGAAGAGCCCACACACTCTGCTCTTAACCCCAGTGTGCAGAAAGTGTTAAAACGTGTTTTTCAGCAGAAATAAACATGTTTCTGCAAGTTTGGTCAACCCCATGTAAGTTATGGGGCAGTTACAGTACACTTTTCAAAACGTGTTTTTTAGCCGAAATAAACGAGTTTTTTCAGACAACTGAATCCCTATGTAACTGCAAAGCTCAGAAGAGCCCACACACTCTGCTCTTAACCCCAGTGTGCAGAAAGTGTCAAAACATGTTTTTCAGCAGAAATAAACATGTTTCTGCAAGTTTGGTCAACCCCATGTAAGTTATGGGGCAGTTACAGTACACTTTTCAAAACGTGTTTTTCAGCCCGAAATAAACGCGTTTTTTCAGACAACTGAATCCCTATGTATCTGCAAGGCTCAGAAGAGCCCACACACTCTGCTCTTAACCCCAGTGTGCAGAAAGTGTCAAAACGTGTTTTTCAGCAGAAATAAACATGTTTCTGCAAGTTTGGTCAACCCCATGTAAGTTATGGGGAAGTTACAGTACACTTTTCAAAACATGTTTTTTAGCCGAAATAAACACGTTTTTTCAGACAACTGAATCCCTATGTAACTGCAAGGCTCAGAAGAGCCCACACACTCTGCTCTTAACCCCAGTGTGCAGAAAGTGTTAAAACGTGTTTTTCAGCAGGAATAAACATGTTTCTGCAAGTTTGGTCAACCCCATGTAAGTTATGGTGCAGTTACGGTACACTTTTCAAAACGTGTTTTTCAGCCCGAAATAAACGCGTTTTTTTTATAAAAACTGAATCCCTATGTAACTGCAAAGCTCAGAAGAGCCCACACACTCTGCTCTTAACCCCAGTGTGCAGAAAGTGTCAAAACATGTTTTTCAGCAGAAATAAACATGTTTCTGCAAGTTTGGTCAACCCCATGTAAGTTATGGGGCAGTTACAGTACACTTTTCAAAACGTGTTTTTCAGCCCGAAATAAACGCGTTTTTTCAGACAACTGAATCCCTATGTAACTGCAAGGCTCAGAAGAGCCCACACACTCTGCTCTTAACCCCAGTGTGCAGAAAGTGTCAAAACGTGTTTTTCAGCAGAAATAAACATGTTTCTGCAAGTTTGGTCAACCCCATGTAAGTTATGGGGAAGTTACAGTACACTTTTCAAAACGTGTTTTTTAGCCGAAATAAACGAGTTTTTTCAGACAACTGAATCCCTATGTAACTGCAAGGCTCAGAAGAGCCCACACACTCTGCTCTTAACCCCAGTGTGCAGAAAGTGTCTAAACGTGTTTTTCAGCAGAAATAAACATGTTTCTGCAAGTTTGGTCAACCCCATGTAAGTTATGGGGCAGTTACAGTACACTTTTCAAAACGTGTTTTTCAGCCCGAAATAAACGCGTTTATTCAGACAACTGAATCCCTATGTAACTGCAAAGCTCAGAAGAGCCCACACACTCTGCTCTTAACCCCAGTGTGCAGAAAGTGTCAAAACATGTTTTTCAGCAGAAAAAAACATGTTTCTGCAAGTTTGGTCAACCCCATGTAAGTTATGGGGCAGTTACAGTACACTTTTCAAAACGTTTTTTTCAGCCCGAAATAAACGCGTTTTTTCAGACAACTGAATCCCTATGTAACTGCAAGGCTCAGAAGAGCCCACACACTCTGCTCTTAACCCCAGTGTGCAGAAAGTGTTAAAACGTGTTTTTCAGCAGAAATAAACATGTTTCTGCAAGTTTGGTCAACCCCATGTAAGTTATGGGGCAGTTACAGTACACTTTTCAAAACGTGTTTTTTAGCCGAAATAAACGAGTTTTTTCAGACAACTGAATCCCTATGTAACTGCAAAGCTCAGAAGAGCCCACACACTCTGCTCTTAACCCCAGTGTGCAGAAAGTGTCAAAACATGTTTTTCAGCAGAAATAAACATGTTTCTGCAAGTTTGGTCAACCCCATGTAAGTTATGGGGCAGTTACAGTACACTTTTCAAAACGTGTTTTTCAGCCCGAAATAAACGCGTTTTTTCAGACAACTGAATCCCTATGTATCTGCAAGGCTCAGAAGAGCCCACACACTCTGCTCTTAACCCCAGTGTGCAGAAAGTGTCAAAACGTGTTTTTCAGCAGAAATAAACATGTTTCTGCAAGTTTGGTCAACCCCATGTAAGTTATGGGGAAGTTACAGTACACTTTTCAAAACATGTTTTTTAGCCGAAATAAACACGTTTTTTCAGACAACTGAATCCCTATGTAACTGCAAGGCTCAGAAGAGCCCACACACTCTGCTCTTAACCCCAGTGTGCAGAAAGTGTTAAAACGTGTTTTTCAGCAGAAATAAACATGTTTCTGCAAGTTTGGTCAACCCCATGTAAGTTATGGGGCAGTTACAGTACACTTTTCAAAACGTGTTTTTTAGCCGAAATAAACGAGTTTTTTCAGACAACTGAATCCCTATGTAACTGCAAGGCTCAGAAGAGCCCACACACTCTGCTCTTAACCCCTGTGTGTAGAAAGTGTCAAAACGTGTTTTTCAGCAGAAATAAACATGTTTCTGCAAGTTTGGTCAACCCCATGTAAGTTATGGGGCAGTTACAGTACACTTTTCAAAACGTGTTTTTCAGCCCGAAGTAAACGCGTTTTTTCAGACAACTGAATCCCTATGTAACTGCAAGGCTCAGAAGAGCCCACACACTCTGCTCTTAACCCCAGTGTGCAGAAAGTGTCTAAACGTGTTTTTCAGCAGAAATAAACATGTTTCTGCAAGTTTGGTCAACCCCATGTAAGTTATGGGGCAGTTACAGTACACTTTTCAAAACGTGTTTTTCAGCCCGAAATAAACGCGTTTTTTCAGACAACTGAATCCCTATGTAACTGCAAAGCTCAGAAGAGCCCACACACTCTGCTCTTAACCCCAGTGTGCAGAAAGTGACAAAACGTGTTTTTCAGCAGAAATAAACATGTTTCTGCAAGTTTGGTCAACCCCATGTAAGTTATGGGGCAGTTACAGTACACTTTTCAAAACGTGTTTTTCAGCCCGAAATAAACGCGTTTTTTCAGACAACTGAATCCCTATGTAACTGCAAGGCTCAGAAGAGCCCACACACTCAGCTCTTAACCCCAGTGTGAAGAATGTGTCAAAACGTATTTTTCAGCAGAAATAAACATGTTTCTGCAACTTTGGTCACCCCCATGTAAGTTATGGGGCAGTTACAGTACACTTTTCAAAACGTGTTTTTTAGCCGAAATAAACGAGTTTTTTCAGACAACTGAATCCCTATGTAACTGCAAGGCTCAGAAGAGCCCACACACTCTGCTCTTAACCCCTGTGTGCAGAAAGTGTCAAAACGTGTTTTTCAGCAGAAATAAACATGTTTCTGCAAGTTTGGTCAACCCCATGTAAGTTATGGGGCAGTTACAGTACACTTTTCAAAACGTGTTTTTCAGCCCGAAATAAACGCGTTTTTTCAGACAACTGAATCCCTATGTAACTGCAAGGCTCAGAAGAGCCCACACACTCTGCTCTTAACCCCAGTGTGCAGAAAGTGTCTAAACGTGTTTTTCAGCAGAAATAAACATGTTTCTGCAAGTTTGGTCAACCCCATGTAAGTTATGGGGCAGTTACAGTACACTTTTCAAAACGTGTTTTTCAGCCCGAAATAAACGCGTTTTTTCAGACAACTGAATCCCTATGTAACTGCAAGGCTCAGAAGAGCCCACACACTCAGCTCTTAACCCCAGTGTGAAGAATGTGTCAAAACGTATTTTTCAGCAGAAATAAACATGTTTCTGCAACTTTGGTCACCCCCATGTAAGTTATGGGGCAGTTACAGTACACTTTTCAAAACGTGTTTTTTAGCCGAAATAAACGAGTTTTTTCAGACAACTGAATCCCTATGTAACTGCAAGGCTCAGAAGAGCCCACACACTCTGCTCTTAACCCCTGTGTGCAGAAAGTGTCAAAACGTGTTTTTCAGCAGAAATAAACATGTTTCTGCAAGTTTGGTCAACCCCATGTAAGTTATGGGGCAGTTACAGTACACTTTTCAAAACGTGTTTTTCAGCCCGAAATAAACGCGTTTTTTCAGACAACTGAATCCCTATGTAACTGCAAGGCTCAGAAGAGCCCACACACTCTGCTCTTAACCCCAGTGTGCAGAAAGTGTCTAAACGTGTTTTTCAGCAGAAATAAACATGTTTCTGCAAGTTTGGTCAACCCCATGTAAGTTATGGGGCAGTTACAGTACACTTTTCAAAACGTGTTTTTCAGCCCGAAATAAACGCGTTTTTTCAGACAACTGAATCCCTATGTAACTGCAAGGCTCAGAAGAGCCCACACACTCAGCTCTTAACCCCAGTGTGCAGAAAGTGTCAAAACATGTTTTTCAGCAGAAATAAACATGTTTCTGCAAGTTTGGTCAACCCCATGTAAGTTATGGGGCAGTTACAGTACACTTTTCAAAACGTGTTTTTCAGCCCGAAATAAACGCGTTTTTTCAGACAACTGAATCCCTATGTAACTGCAAGGCTCAGAAGAGCCCACACACTCTGCTCTTAACCCCAGTGTGCAGAAAGTGTCAAAACGTGTTTTTCAGCAGAAATAAACATGTTTCTGCAAGTTTGGTCAACCCCATGTAAGTTATGGGGCAGCTACAGTACACTTTTCAAAACGTGTTTTTCAGCCCAAAATAAACACGTTTTTTCAGACAGCTGAATCCCTATGTAACTGCAAAGCTCAGAAGAGCCCACACACTCTGCTCTTAACCCCAGTGTGCAGAAAGTGTCAAAACATGTTTTTCAGCAGAAATAAACATGTTTCTGCAAGTTTGGTCAACCCCATGTCAGTTATGGGGCAGTATCAGCACTTTTTTCAAAACGTGTTTTTCAGCCCGAAATAAACACGTTTTTTCAGACAACTGAATCCCTATGTAACTGCAAGGCTCAGAAGAGCCCACACACTCAGCTCTTAACCCCAGTGTGCAGAAAGTGTCAAAACATGTTTTTCAGCAGAAATAAACATGCTTCTGCAAGTTTGGTCAACCCCATGTAAGTTATGGGGCAGTTACAGTACACTTTTCAAAACGTGTTTTTCAGCCCGAAATAAACGCGTTTTTTCAGACAACTGAATCCCTATGTAACTGCAAAGCTCAGAAGAGCCCACACACTCAGCTCTTAACCCCAGTGTGCAGAAAGAGTCAAAACGTGTTTTTCAGCAGAAATAAACATGTTTCTGCAAGTTTGGTCAACCCCATTTAAGTTATGGGGCAGTTACAGTACACTTTTCAAAACGTGTTTTTCAGCCCGAAATAAACGCGTTTTTTCAGACAACTGAATCCCTATGTAACTGCAAGGCTCAGAAGAGCCCACACACTCTGCTCTTAACCCCAGTGTGCAGAAAGTGTCAAAACGTGTTTTTCAGCAGAAATAAACATGTTTCTGCAAGTTTGGTCAACCCCATGTCAGTTATGGGGCAGTATCAGCACTTTTTTCAAAACGTGTTTTTCAGCCCGAAATAAACGCGTTTTTTCAGACAACTGAATCCCTATGTAACTGCAAGGCTCAGAAGAGCCCACACACTCAGCTCTTAACCCCAGTGTGCAGAAAGTGTCAAAACATGTTTTTCAGCAGAAATAAACATGCTTCTGCAAGTTTGGTCAACCCCATGTAAGTTATGGGGCAGTTACAGTACACTTTTCAAAACGTGTTTTTCAGCCCGAAATAAACGCGTTTTTTCAGACAACTGAATCCCTATGTAACTGCAAAGCTCAGAAGAGCCCACACACTCAGCTCTTAACCCCAGTGTGCAGAACGTGTCAAAACGTGTTTTTCAGCAGGAATAAACATGTTTCTGCAAGTTTGGTCAACCCCATGTAAGTTATGGTGCAGTTACGGTACACTTTTCAAAACGTGTTTTTCAGCCCGAAATAAACGCGTTTTTTTTATAAAAACTGAATCCCTATGTAACTGCAAAGCTCAGAAGAGCCCACACACTCTGCTCTTAACCCCAGTGTGCAGAAAGTGTCAAAACATGTTTTTCAGCAGAAATAAACATGTTTCTGCAAGTTTGGTCAACCCCATGTAAGTTATGGGGCAGTTACAGTACACTTTTCAAAACGTGTTTTTCAGCCCGAAATAAACGCGTTTTTTCAGACAACTGAATCCCTATGTAACTGCAAGGCTCAGAAGAGCCCACACACTCTGCTCTTAACCCCAGTGTGCAGAAAGTGTCAAAACGTGTTTTTCAGCAGAAATAAACATGTTTCTGCAAGTTTTGTCAACCCCATGTAAGTTATGGGGAAGTTACAGTACACTTTTCAAAACGTGTTTTTTAGCCGAAATAAACGAGTTTTTTCAGACAACTGAATCCCTATGTAACTGCAAGGCTCAGAAGAGCCCACACACTCTGCTCTTAACCCCAGTGTGCAGAAAGTGTCTAAACGTGTTTTTCAGCAGAAATAAACATGTTTCTGCAAGTTTGGTCAACCCCATGTAAGTTATGGGGCAGTTACAGTACACTTTTCAAAACGTGTTTTTCAGCCCGAAATAAACGCGTTTATTCAGACAACTGAATCCCTATGTAACTGCAAAGCTCAGAAGAGCCCACACACTCTGCTCTTAACCCCAGTGTGCAGAAAGTGTCAAAACATGTTTTTCAGCAGAAAAAAACATGTTTCTGCAAGTTTGGTCAACCCCATGTAAGTTATGGGGCAGTTACAGTACACTTTTCAAAACGTTTTTTTCAGCCCGAAATAAACGCGTTTTTTCAGACAACTGAATCCCTATGTAACTGCAAGGCTCAGAAGAGCCCACACACTCTGCTCTTAACCCCAGTGTGCAGAAAGTGTTAAAACGTGTTTTTCAGCAGAAATAAACATGTTTCTGCAAGTTTGGTCAACCCCATGTAAGTTATGGGGCAGTTACAGTACACTTTTCAAAACGTGTTTTTTAGCCGAAATAAACGAGTTTTTTCAGACAACTGAATCCCTATGTAACTGCAAAGCTCAGAAGAGCCCACACACTCTGCTCTTAACCCCAGTGTGCAGAAAGTGTCAAAACATGTTTTTCAGCAGAAATAAACATGTTTCTGCAAGTTTGGTCAACCCCATGTAAGTTATGGGGCAGTTACAGTACACTTTTCAAAACGTGTTTTTCAGCCCGAAATAAACGCGTTTTTTCAGACAACTGAATCCCTATGTATCTGCAAGGCTCAGAAGAGCCCACACACTCTGCTCTTAACCCCAGTGTGCAGAAAGTGTCAAAACGTGTTTTTCAGCAGAAATAAACATGTTTCTGCAAGTTTGGTCAACCCCATGTAAGTTATGGGGAAGTTACAGTACACTTTTCAAAACGTGTTTTTTAGCCGAAATAAACACGTTTTTTCAGACAACTGAATCCCTATGTAACTGCAAGGCTCAGAAGAGCCCACACACTCTGCTCTTAACCCCAGTGTGCAGAAAGTGTTAAAACGTGTTTTTCAGCAGAAATAAACATGTTTCTGCAAGTTTGGTCAACCCCATGTAAGTTATGGGGCAGTTACAGTACACTTTTCAAAACGTGTTTTTTAGCCGAAATAAACGAGTTTTTTCAGACAACTGAATCCCTATGTAACTGCAAAGCTCAGAAGAGCCCACACACTCTGCTCTTAACCCCAGTGTGCAGAAAGTGTCAAAACGTGTTTTTCAGCAGAAATAAACATGCTTCTGCAAGTTTGGTCAACCCCATGTAAGTTATGGGGCAGTTACAGTACACTTTTCAAAACGTGTTTTTCAGCCCGAAATAAACGCGTTTTTTCAGACAACTGAATCCCTATGTAACTGCAAAGCTCAGAAGAGCCCACACACTCAGCTCTTAACCCCAGTGTGCAGAAAGAGTCAAAACGTGTTTTTCAGCAGAAATAAACATGTTTCTGCAAGTTTGGTCAACCCCATTTAAGTTATGGGGCAGTTACAGTACACTTTTCAAAACGTGTTTTTCAGCCCGAAATAAACGCGTTTTTTCAGACAACTGAATCCCTATGTAACTGCAAGGCTCAGAAGAGCCCACACACTCTGCTCTTAACCCCAGTGTGCAGAAAGTGTCAAAACGTGTTTTTCAGCAGAAATAAACATGTTTCTGCAAGTTTGGTCAACCCCATGTAAGTTATGGGGCAGCTACAGTACACTTTTCAAAACGTGTTTTTCAGCCCAAAATAAACACGTTTTTTCAGACAGCTGAATCCCTATGTAACTGCAATGCTCAGAAGAGCCCACACACTCTGCTCTTAACCCCAGTGTGCAGAAAGTGTCAAAACATGTTTTTCAGCAGAAATAAACATGTTTCTGCAAGTTTGGTCAACCCCATGTCAGTTATGGGGCAGTATCAGCACTTTTTTCAAAACGTGTTTTTCAGCCCGAAATAAACGCGTTTTTTCAGACAACTGAATCCCTATGTAACTGCAAGGCTCAGAAGAGCCCACACACTCAGCTCTTAACCCCAGTGTGCAGAAAGTGTCAAAACATGTTTTTCAGCAGAAATAAACATGCTTCTGCAAGTTTGGTCAACCCCATGTAAGTTATGGGGCAGTTACAGTACACTTTTCAAAACGTGTTTTTCAGCCCGAAATAAACGCGTTTTTTCAGACAACTGAATCCCTATGTAACTGCAAAGCTCAGAAGAGCCCACACACTCAGCTCTTAACCCCAGTGTGCAGAACGTGTCAAAACGTGTTTTTCAGCAGGAATAAACATGTTTCTGCAAGTTTGGTCAACCCCATGTAAGTTATGGTGCAGTTACGGTACACTTTTCAAAACGTGTTTTTCAGCCCGAAATAAACGCGTTTTTTTTATAAAAACTGAATCCCTATGTAACTGCAAAGCTCAGAAGAGCCCACACACTCTGCTCTTAACCCCAGTGTGCAGAAAGTGTCAAAACATGTTTTTCAGCAGAAATAAACATGTTTCTGCAAGTTTGGTCAACCCCATGTAAGTTATGGGGCAGTTACAGTACACTTTTCAAAACGTGTTTTTCAGCCCGAAATAAACGCGTTTTTTCAGACAACTGAATCCCTATGTAACTGCAAGGCTCAGAAGAGCCCACACACTCTGCTCTTAACCCCAGTGTGCAGAAAGTGTCAAAACGTGTTTTTCAGCAGAAATAAACATGTTTCTGCAAGTTTGGTCAACCCCATGTAAGTTATGGGGAAGTTACAGTACACTTTTCAAAACGTGTTTTTTAGCCGAAATAAACGAGTTTTTTCAGACAACTGAATCCCTATGTAACTGCAAGGCTCAGAAGAGCCCACACACTCTGCTCTTAACCCCAGTGTGCAGAAAGTGTCTAAACGTGTTTTTCAGCAGAAATAAACATGTTTCTGCAAGTTTGGTCAACCCCATGTAAGTTATGGGGCAGTTACAGTACACTTTTCAAAACGTGTTTTTCAGCCCGAAATAAACGCGTTTATTCAGACAACTGAATCCCTATGTAACTGCAAAGCTCAGAAGAGCCCACACACTCTGCTCTTAACCCCAGTGTGCAGAAAGTGTCAAAACATGTTTTTCAGCAGAAAAAAACATGTTTCTGCAAGTTTGGTCAACCCCATGTAAGTTATGGGGCAGTTACAGTACACTTTTCAAAACGTTTTTTTCAGCCCGAAATAAACGCGTTTTTTCAGACAACTGAATCCCTATGTAACTGCAAGGCTCAGAAGAGCCCACACACTCTGCTCTTAACCCCAGTGTGCAGAAAGTGTTAAAACGTGTTTTTCAGCAGAAATAAACATGTTTCTGCAAGTTTGGTCAACCCCATGTAAGTTATGGGGCAGTTACAGTACACTTTTCAAAACGTGTTTTTTAGCCGAAATAAACGAGTTTTTTCAGACAACTGAATCCCTATGTAACTGCAAAGCTCAGAAGAGCCCACACACTCTGCTCTTAACCCCAGTGTGCAGAAAGTGTCAAAACATGTTTTTCAGCAGAAATAAACATGTTTCTGCAAGTTTGGTCAACCCCATGTAAGTTATGGGGCAGTTACAGTACACTTTTCAAAACGTGTTTTTCAGCCCGAAATAAACGCGTTTTTTCAGACAACTGAATCCCTATGTATCTGCAAGGCTCAGAAGAGCCCACACACTCTGCTCTTAACCCCAGTGTGCAGAAAGTGTCAAAACGTGTTTTTCAGCAGAAATAAACATGTTTCTGCAAGTTTGGTCAACCCCATGTAAGTTATGGGGAAGTTACAGTACACTTTTCAAAACGTGTTTTTTAGCCGAAATAAACACGTTTTTTCAGACAACTGAATCCCTATGTAACTGCAAGGCTCAGAAGAGCCCACACACTCTGCTCTTAACCCCAGTGTGCAGAAAGTGTTAAAACGTGTTTTTCAGCAGAAATAAACATGTTTCTGCAAGTTTGGTCAACCCCATGTAAGTTATGGGGCAGTTACAGTACACTTTTCAAAACGTGTTTTTTAGCCGAAATAAACGAGTTTTTTCAGACAACTGAATCCCTATGTAACTGCAAAGCTCAGAAGAGCCCACACACTCTGCTCTTAACCCCAGTGTGCAGAAAGTGTCAAAACGTGTTTTTCAGCAGAAATAAACATGCTTCTGCAAGTTTGGTCAACCCCATGTAAGTTATGGGGCAGTTACAGTACACTTTTCAAAACGTGTTTTTCAGCCCGAAATAAACGCGTTTTTTCAGACAACTGAATCCCTATGTAACTGCAAAGCTCAGAAGAGCCCACACACTCAGCTCTTAACCCCAGTGTGCAGAAAGAGTCAAAACGTGTTTTTCAGCAGAAATAAACATGTTTCTGCAAGTTTGGTCAACCCCATTTAAGTTATGGGGCAGTTACAGTACACTTTTCAAAACGTGTTTTTCAGCCCGAAATAAACGCGTTTTTTCAGACAACTGAATCCCTATGTAACTGCAAGGCTCAGAAGAGCCCACACACTCTGCTCTTAACCCCAGTGTGCAGAAAGTGTCAAAACGTGTTTTTCAGCAGAAATAAACATGTTTCTGCAAGTTTGGTCAACCCCATGTAAGTTATGGGGCAGCTACAGTACACTTTTCAAAACGTGTTTTTCAGCCCAAAATAAACACGTTTTTTCAGACAGCTGAATCCCTATGTAACTGCAATGCTCAGAAGAGCCCACACACTCTGCTCTTAACCCCAGTGTGCAGAAAGTGTCAAAACATGTTTTTCAGCAGAAATAAACATGTTTCTGCAAGTTTGGTCAACCCCATGTCAGTTATGGGGCAGTATCAGCACTTTTTTCAAAACGTGTTTTTCAGCCCGAAATAAACGCGTTTTTTCAGACAACTGAATCCCTATGTAACTGCAAGGCTCAGAAGAGCCCACACACTCAGCTCTTAACCCCAGTGTGCAGAAAGTGTCAAAACATGTTTTTCAGCAGAAATAAACATGCTTCTGCAAGTTTGGTCAACCCCATGTAAGTTATGGGGCAGTTACAGTACACTTTTCAAAACGTGTTTTTCAGCCCGAAATAAACGCGTTTTTTCAGACAACTGAATCCCTATGTAACTGCAAAGCTCAGAAGAGCCCACACACTCAGCTCTTAACCCCAGTGTGCAGAACGTGTCAAAACGTGTTTTTCAGCAGGAATAAACATGTTTCTGCAAGTTTGGTCAACCCCATGTAAGTTATGGTGCAGTTACGGTACACTTTTCAAAACGTGTTTTTCAGCCCGAAATAAACGCGTTTTTTTTATAAAAACTGAATCCCTATGTAACTGCAAAGCTCAGAAGAGCCCACACACTCTGCTCTTAACCCCAGTGTGCAGAAAGTGTCAAAACATGTTTTTCAGCAGAAATAAACATGTTTCTGCAAGTTTGGTCAACCCCATGTAAGTTATGGGGCAGTTACAGTACACTTTTCAAAACGTGTTTTTCAGCCCGAAATAAACGCGTTTTTTCAGACAACTGAATCCCTATGTAACTGCAAGGCTCAGAAGAGCCCACACACTCTGCTCTTAACCCCAGTGTGCAGAAAGTGTCTAAACGTGTTTTTCAGCAGAAATAAACATGTTTCTGCAAGTTTGGTCAACCCCATGTAAGTTATGGGGCAGTTACAGTACACTTTTCAAAACGTGTTTTTCAGCCCGAAATAAACGCGTTTATTCAGACAACTGAATCCCTATGTAACTGCAAAGCTCAGAAGAGCCCACACACTCTGCTCTTAACCCCAGTGTGCAGAAAGTGTCAAAACATGTTTTTCAGCAGAAAAAAACATGTTTCTGCAAGTTTGGTCAACCCCATGTAAGTTATGGGGCAGTTACAGTACACTTTTCAAAACGTTTTTTTCAGCCCGAAATAAACGCGTTTTTTCAGACAACTGAATCCCTATGTAACTGCAAGGCTCAGAAGAGCCCACACACTCTGCTCTTAACCCCAGTGTGCAGAAAGTGTTAAAACGTGTTTTTCAGCAGAAATAAACATGTTTCTGCAAGTTTGGTCAACCCCATGTAAGTTATGGGGCAGTTACAGTACACTTTTCAAAACGTGTTTTTTAGCCGAAATAAACGAGTTTTTTCAGACAACTGAATCCCTATGTATCTGCAAGGCTCAGAAGAGCCCACACACTCTGCTCTTAACCCCAGTGTGCAGAAAGTGTCAAAACGTGTTTTTCAGCAGAAATAAACATGTTTCTGCAAGTTTGGTCAACCCCATGTAAGTTATGGGGAAGTTACAGTACACTTTTCAAAACGTGTTTTTTAGCCGAAATAAACACGTTTTTTCAGACAACTGAATCCCTATGTAACTGCAAGGCTCAGAAGAGCCCACACACTCTGCTCTTAACCCCAGTGTGCAGAAAGTGTTAAAACGTGTTTTTCAGCAGAAATAAACATGTTTCTGCAAGTTTGGTCAACCCCATGTAAGTTATGGGGCAGTTACAGTACACTTTTCAAAACGTGTTTTTTAGCCGAAATAAACGAGTTTTTTCAGACAACTGAATCCCTATGTAACTGCAAGGCTCAGAAGAGCCCACACACTCTGCTCTTAACCCCTGTGTGTAGAAAGTGTCAAAACGTGTTTTTCAGCAGAAATAAACATGTTTCTGCAAGTTTGGTCAACCCCATGTAAGTTATGGGGCAGTTACAGTACACTTTTCAAAACGTGTTTTTCAGCCCGAAGTAAACGCGTTTTTTCAGACAACTGAATCCCTATGTAACTGCAAGGCTCAGAAGAGCCCACACACTCTGCTCTTAACCCCAGTGTGCAGAAAGTGTCTAAACGTGTTTTTCAGCAGAAATAAACATGTTTCTGCAAGTTTGGTCAACCCCATGTAAGTTATGGGGCAGTTACAGTACACTTTTCAAAACGTGTTTTTCAGCCCGAAATAAACGCGTTTTTTCAGACAACTGAATCCCTATGTAACTGCAAAGCTCAGAAGAGCCCACACACTCTGCTCTTAACCCCAGTGTGCAGAAAGTGACAAAACGTGTTTTTCAGCAGAAATAAACATGTTTCTGCAAGTTTGGTCAACCCCATGTAAGTTATGGGGCAGTTACAGTACACTTTTCAAAACGTGTTTTTCAGCCCGAAATAAACGTTTTATTTTCAGTCTGTAGAATCCCCATGTAACTGCAAGGCTCAGAAGAGCCCACACATTCAGCTCTTAACCCCAGTGTGCAGAATGTGTCAAAACGTGTTTTTCAGCAGAAATAAACATGTTTCTGCAAGTTTGGTCACCCCCATGTAAGTTATGGGGCAGTAACAGCACACTTTTCAAAACGTATTTTTCAGCCCGAAATTACAGCGTTTTTTCCGACTGCAGAATCTCAGTGTAACTGCTAGGCTCAGAAGAGCCCACACACTCAGCTCTTAACCCCAGTGTGCAGAAAGTGTCAAAATGTGTTTTTCAGCAGAAATAAACATGTTTCTGCAAGTTTGGTCACCCCCATGTTAGTTATGGGGCAGTGACAGCACACTTTTCAAAACGTGTTTTTCAGCCCGAAATAAACCCGTTTTTTCAGACTGCAGAATCTCAGTGTAACTGCAAGGCTCAGAAGAGCCCACACACTCAACTCTTAACCCCAGTGTGAAGAATGTGTCAAAACGTATTTTTCAGCAGAAATAAACATGTTTCTGCAACTTTGGTCACCCCCATGTAAGTTATGGGGCAGTAACAGCACACTTTTAAAAAAGTGTTTTTCAGCCCGAAATAAACGTGTTTTTTCAGTCTGCAGAATCCCCATGTAACTGCAAGGCTCAGAAGAGCCCACACATTCAGCTCTTAACCCCCGTGTGCAGAATGTGTCAAAACATGTTTTTCAGCAGAAATAAACATGTTTCTGCAAGTTTGGTCACCCCCATGTAAGTTATGGGGCAGTAACAGCACTCTTTTCAAAACGTGTGTTTCAGCCCGAAATAAACGCGTTTTTTCCGACTGCAGAATCTCAGTGTAACTGCTAGGCTCAGAAGAGCCCACACACTCAGCTCTTAACCCCAGTGTGCAGAAAGTGTCAAAACGTGTTTTTCAGCAAAAATAAACATGTTTCTGCAACTTTGGTCACCCCCATGTAAGTAATGGGGCAGTAACAGCACACTTTTCAAAACGTGTGTTTCAGCCCGAAATAAACGCGTTTTTTCCGACTGCAGAATCTCTGTGTAACTGCTAGGCTCAGAAGAGCCCACACACTCATCTCTTAACCCCGGTGTGCAGAAAGTGTCAAAACGTGTTTTTCAGCAGAAATAAACATGTTTCTGCAAGTTTGGTCAACCCCATGTAAGTTATGGGGAAGTTACAGTACACTTTTCAAAACGTGTTTTTTAGCCGAAATAAACGAGTTTTTTCAGACAACTGAATCCCTATGTAACTGCAAGGCTCAGAAGAGCCCACACACTCTGCTCTTAACCCCAGTGTGCAGAAAGTGTCTAAACGTGTTTTTCAGCAGAAATAAACATGTTTCTGCAAGTTTGGTCAACCCCATGTAAGTTATGGGGCAGTTACTGTACACTTTTCAAAACGTGTTTTTCAGCCCGAAATAAACGCGTTTTTTCAGACAACTGAATCCCTATGTAACTGCAAAGCTCAGAAGAGCCCACACACTCTGCTTTTAACCCCAGTGTGCAGAAAGTGTCAAAACATGTTTTTCAGCAGAAAAAAACATGTTTCTGCAAGTTTGGTCAACCCCATGTAAGTTATGGGGCAGTTACAGTACACTTTTCAAAACGTTTTTTTCAGCCCGAAATAAACGCGTTTTTTCAGACAACTGAATCCCTATGTAACTGCAAGGCTCAGAAGAGCCCACACACTCTGCTCTTAACCCCAGTGTGCAGAAAGTGTTAAAACGTGTTTTTCAGCAGAAATAAACATGTTTCTGCAAGTTTGGTCAACCCCATGTAAGTTATGGGGCAGTTACAGTACACTTTTCAAAACGTGTTTTTTAGCCGAAATAAACGAGTTTTTTCAGACAACTGAATCCCTATGTAACTGCAAGGCTCAGAAGAGCCCACACACTCTGCTCTTAACCCCTGTGTGCAGAAAGTGTCAAAACGTGTTTTTCAGCAGAAATAAACATGTTTCTGCAAGTTTGGTCAACCCCATGTAAGTTATGGGGCAGTTACAGTACACTTTTCAAAACGTGTTTTTCAGCCCGAAATAAACGCGTTTTTTCAGACAACTGAATCCCTATGTAACTGCAAGGCTCAGAAGAGCCCACACACTCTGCTCTTAACCCCAGTGTGCAGAAAGTGTCTAAACGTGTTTTTCAGCAGAAATAAACATGTTTCTGCAAGTTTGGTCAACCCCATGTAAGTTATGGGGCAGTTACTGTACACTTTTCAAAACGTGTTTTTCAGCCCGAAATAAACGCGTTTTTTCAGACAACTGAATCCCTATGTAACTGCAAAGCTCAGAAGAGCCCACACACTCTGCTTTTAACCCCAGTGTGCAGAAAGTGTCAAAACATGTTTTTCAGCAGAAAAAAACATGTTTCTGCAAGTTTGGTCAACCCCATGTAAGTTATGGGGCAGTTACAGTACACTTTTCAAAACGTTTTTTTCAGCCCGAAATAAACGCGTTTTTTCAGACAACTGAATCCCTATGTAACTGCAAGGCTCAGAAGAGCCCACACACTCTGCTCTTAACCCCAGTGTGCAGAAAGTGTTAAAACGTGTTTTTCAGCAGAAATAAACATGTTTCTGCAAGTTTGGTCAACCCCATGTAAGTTATGGGGCAGTTACAGTACACTTTTCAAAACGTGTTTTTTAGCCGAAATAAACGAGTTTTTTCAGACAACTGAATCCCTATGTAACTGCAAGGCTCAGAAGAGCCCACACACTCTGCTCTTAACCCCTGTGTGCAGAAAGTGTCAAAACGTGTTTTTCAGCAGAAATAAACATGTTTCTGCAAGTTTGGTCAACCCCATGTAAGTTATGGGGCAGTTACAGTACACTTTTCAAAACGTGTTTTTCAGCCCGAAATAAACGCGTTTTTTCAGACAACTGAATCCCTATGTAACTGCAAGGCTCAGAAGAGCCCACACACTCTGCTCTTAACCCCAGTGTGCAGAAAGTGTCTAAACGTGTTTTTCAGCAGAAATAAACATGTTTCTGCAAGTTTGGTCAACCCCATGTAAGTTATGGGGCAGTTACAGTACACTTTTCAAAACGTGTTTTTCAGCCCGAAATAAACGCGTTTTTTCAGACAACTGAATCCCTATGTAACTGCAAAGCTCAGAAGAGCCCACACACTCTGCTTTTAACCCCAGTGTGCAGAAAGTGTCAAAACATGTTTTTCAGCAGAAAAAAACATGTTTCTGCAAGTTTGGTCAACCCCATGTAAGTTATGGGGCAGTTACAGTACACTTTTCAAAACGTTTTTTTCAGCCCGAAATAAACGCGTTTTTTCAGACAACTGAATCCCTATGTAACTGCAAGGCTCAGAAGAGCCCACACACTCTGCTCTTAACCCCAGTGTGCAGAAAGTGTTAAAACGTGTTTTTCAGCAGAAATAAACATGTTTCTGCAAGTTTGGTCAACCCCATGTAAGTTATGGGGCAGTTACAGTACACTTTTCAAAACGTGTTTTTTAGCCGAAATAAACGAGTTTTTTCAGACAACTGAATCCCTATGTAACTGCAAGGCTCAGAAGAGCCCACACACTCTGCTCTTAACCCCTGTGTGCAGAAAGTGTCAAAACGTGTTTTTCAGCAGAAATAAACATGTTTCTGCAAGTTTGGTCAACCCCATGTAAGTTATGGGGCAGTTACAGTACACTTTTCAAAACGTGTTTTTCAGCCCGAAATAAACGCGTTTTTTCAGACAACTGAATCCCTATGTAACTGCAAGGCTCAGAAGAGCCCACACACTCTGCTCTTAACCCCAGTGTGCAGAAAGTGTCTAAACGTGTTTTTCAGCAGAAATAAACATGTTTCTGCAAGTTTGGTCAACCCCATGTAAGTTATGGGGCAGTTACTGTACACTTTTCAAAACGTGTTTTTCAGCCCGAAATAAATGCGTTTTTTCAGACAACTGAATCCCTATGTAACTGCAAAGCTCAGAAGAGCCCACACACTCTGCTTTTAACCCCAGTGTGCAGAAAGTGTCAAAACATGTTTTTCAGCAGAAAAAAACATGTTTCTGCAAGTTTGGTCAACCCCATGTAAGTTATGGGGCAGTTACAGTACACTTTTCAAAACGTTTTTTTCAGCCCGAAATAAACGCGTTTTTTCAGACAACTGAATCCCTATGTAACTGCAAGGCTCAGAAGAGCCCACACACTCTGCTCTTAACCCCAGTGTGCAGAAAGTGTTAAAACGTGTTTTTCAGCAGAAATAAACATGTTTCTGCAAGTTTGGTCAACCCCATGTAAGTTATGGGGCAGTTACAGTACACTTTTCAAAACGTGTTTTTTAGCCGAAATAAACGAGTTTTTTCAGACAACTGAATCCCTATGTAACTGCAAGGCTCAGAAGAGCCCACACACTCTGCTCTTAACCCCTGTGTGCAGAAAGTGTCAAAACGTGTTTTTCAGCAGAAATAAACATGTTTCTGCAAGTTTGGTCAACCCCATGTAAGTTATGGGGCAGTTACAGTACACTTTTCAAAACGTGTTTTTCAGCCCGAAATAAACGCGTTTTTTCAGACAACTGAATCCCTATGTAACTGCAAGGCTCAGAAGAGCCCACACACTCTGCTCTTAACCCCAGTGTGCAGAAAGTGTCTAAACGTGTTTTTCAGCAGAAATAAACATGTTTCTGCAAGTTTGGTCAACCCCATGTAAGTTATGGGGCAGTTACAGTACACTTTTCAAAACGTGTTTTTCAGCCCGAAATAAACGCGTTTTTTCAGACAACTGAATCCCTATGTAACTGCAAAGCTCAGAAGAGCCCACACACTCTGCTCTTAACCCCAGTGTGCAGAAAGTGACAAAACGTGTTTTTCAGCAGAAATAAACATGTTTCTGCAAGTTTGGTCACCCCCATGTTAGTTATGGGGCAGTGACAGCACACTTTTCAAAACGTGTTTTTCAGCCCGAAATAAACCCGTTTTTTCAGACTGCAGAATCTCAGTGTAACTGCTAGGCTCAGAAGAGCCCACACACTCAACTCTTAACCCCAGTGTGAAGAATGTGTCAAAACGTATTTTTCAGCAGAAATAAACATGTTTCTGCAACTTTGGTCACCCCCATGTAAGTTATGGGGCAGTAACAGCACACTTTTAAAAAAGTGTTTTTCAGCCCGAAATAAACGTGTTTTTTCAGTCTGCAGAATCCCCATGTAACTGCAAGGCTCAGAAGAGCCCACACATTCAGCTCTTAACCCCCGTGTGCAGAATGTGTCAAAACATGTTTTTCAGCAGAAATAAACATGTTTCTGCAAGTTTGGTCACCCCCATGTAAGTTATGGGGCAGTAACAGCACTCTTTTCAAAACGTGTGTTTCAGCCCGAAATAAACGCGTTTTTTCCGACTGCAGAATCTCAGTGTAACTGCTAGGCTCAGAAGAGCCCACACACTCAGCTCTTAACCCCAGTGTGCAGAAAGTGTCAAAACGTGTTTTTCAGCAAAAATAAACATTTTTCTGCAACTTTGGTCACCCCCATGTAAGTAATGGGGCAGTAACAGCACACTTTTCAAAACGTGTGTTTCAGCCCGAAATAAACGCGTTTTTTCCGACTGCAGAATCTCTGTGTAACTGCTAGGCTCAGAAGAGCCCACACACTCATCTCTTAACCCCGGTGTGCAGAAAGTGTCAAAACGTGTTTTTCAGCAGAAATAAACATGTTTCTGCAAGTTTGGTCACCCCCATGTAAGTTATGGGGCAGTAACAGCACACTTTTCAAAATGTGTTTTTCAGCCCGAAATAAACGCGTTTTTTCAGACTGCAGAATCTCAGTGTAACTGCTAGGCTCAGAAGAGCCCACACACTCAGCTCTTAACCCCATGTAAGTAATGGGGCAGTAACAGCACACTTTTCAAAACGTGTTTTTCAGCAGAAATAAACATATTTCTGCAAGTTTGGTCACCCCCATGTAAGTTATGGGGCAGTAACAGCACACTTTTCAAAACGTTTTTTTCAGCCTGAAATAAACGTGTTTTTTCAGACTGCTGAATCCCCATGTAACTGCAAGGCTCAGAAGAGCCCACACACTCAGCTCTTAACCCCAGTGTGCAGAAAGTGTCAAAACGTGTTTTTCAGCAGAAATAAACATGTTTCTGCAACTTTGGTCACCCCCATGTAAGTTATGGGGCAGTAACAGCACACTTATCAAAACGTTTTTTTCAGCCTGAAATAAACGTGTTTTTTCAGGCTGCTGAATCCCCATGTAACTGCAAGGCTCAGAAGAGCCCACACACTCATCTCTTAACCCCGGTGTGCAGAAAGTGTCAAAACATGTTTTTCAGCAGAAATAAACATGTTTCTGCAACTTTGGTCACCCCCATGTAAGTAATGGGGCAGTAACAGCACACTTTTCAAAACGTGTTTTTCAGCCCGAAATAAATGCGTTTTTTCAGAATGCTGAATCCCCATGTAACTGCAAGGCTCAGAAGAGCCCACACACTCAGCTCTTAACCCCAGTGTGCAGAAAGTGTCAAAACGTGTTTTTCAGCAGAAATAAACATGTTTCTGCAACTTTGGTCGCCCCCATGTAAGTTATGGGGCAGTAACAGCACACTTTTCAAAACGTGTTTTTCAGCCCGAAATAAACATGTTTTTGCAAGTTTGGTCACCCCCATGTAAGTAATGGGGCAGTAATAGCACACTTTTCAAAACGTGTTTTTCACTCCGAAATAAAAGCGTTTTTCATGCTGCAGAATCTCAGTGTAACTGCTAGGCTCAGAAGAGCCCACACACTCAGCTCTTAACCCCAGTGTGAAGAATGTGTCAAAACGTATTTTTCAGCAGAAATAAACATGTTTCTGCAACTTTGGTCACCCCCATGTAAGTTATGGGGCAGTAACAGCACACTTTTCAAAACGTGTTTTTCAGCCCGAAATTACCGCGTTTTTTCCGACTGCAGAATTTCAGTGTAACTGCTAGGCTCAGAAGAGCCCACACAATCAGCTCTTAACCCCAGTGTGCAGAAAGTGTCAAAACGTGTTTTTCAGCAGAAATAAACATGTTTCTGCAACTTTGGTCACCCCCATGTAAGTTATGGGTAGTATCAGCACACTTTTCAAAACGTTTTTTTCAGCCTGAAATAAACGTGTTTTTTCAGGCTGCTGAATCCCCATGTAACTGCAAGGCTCAGAAGAGCCCACACACTCATCTCTTAACCCCGGTGTGCAGAAAGTGTCAAAACATGTTTTTCAGCAGAATTAATCATGTTTCTGCAAGTTTGGTCACCCCCATGTAAGTTATGGGGCAGTAACTGCACACTTTTCAAAACGTGTTTTTCAACCCGAAATTACCGCGTTTTTTCCGACTGCAGAATCTCAGTGTAACTGCTAGGCTCAGAAGAGCCAACACACTCAACTCTTAACCCCAGTGTGCAGAAAGTGTTAAAACGTGTTTTTCAGCAGAAATAAACATGTTTCTGCAAGTTTGGTCAACCCCATGTCAGTTATGGGGCAGTTACAGTACACTTTTCAAAACGTGTTTTTTAGCCGAAATAAACGAGTTTTTTCAGACAACTGAATCCCTATGTAACTGCAAAGCTCAGAAGAGCCCACACACTCTGCTCTTAACCCCAGTGTGCAGAAAGTGTCAAAACATGTTTTTCAGCAGAAATAAACATGTTTCTGCAAGTTTGGTCAACCCCATGTAAGTTATGGGGCAGTTACAGTACACTTTTCAAAACGTGTTTTTCAGCCCGAAATAAACGCGTTTTTTCAGACAACTGAATCCCTATGTATCTGCAAGGCTCAGAAGAGCCCACACACTCTGCTCTTAACCCCAGTGTGCAGAAAGTGTCAAAACGTGTTTTTCAGCAGAAATAAACATGTTTCTGCAAGTTTGGTCAACCCCATGTAAGTTATGGGGAAGTTACAGTACACTTTTCAAAACGTGTTTTTTAGCCGAAATAAACACGTTTTTTCAGACAACTGAATCCCTATGTAACTGCAAGGCTCAGAAGAGCCCACACACTCTGCTCTTAACCCCAGTGTGCAGAAAGTGTTAAAACGTGTTTTTCAGCAGAAATAAACATGTTTCTGCAAGTTTGGTCAACCCCATGTAAGTTATGGGGCAGTTACAGTACACTTTTCAAAACGTGTTTTTTAGCCGAAATAAACGAGTTTTTTCAGACAACTGAATCCCTATGTAACTGCAAGGCTCAGAAGAGCCCACACACTCTGCTCTTAACCCCTGTGTGTAGAAAGTGTCAAAACGTGTTTTTCAGCAGAAATAAACATGTTTCTGCAAGTTTGGTCAACCCCATGTAAGTTATGGGGCAGTTACAGTACACTTTTCAAAACGTGTTTTTCAGCCCGAAATAAACGCGTTTTTTCAGACAACTGAATCCCTATGTAACTGCAAGGCTCAGAAGAGCCCACACACTCTGCTCTTAACCCCAGTGTGCAGAAAGTGTCTAAACGTGTTTTTCAGCAGAAATAAACATGTTTCTGCAAGTTTGGTCAACCCCATGTAAGTTATGGGGCAGTTACAGTACACTTTTCAAAACGTGTTTTTCAGCCCGAAATAAACGCGTTTTTTCAGACAACTGAATCCCTATGTAACTGCAAAGCTCAGAAGAGCCCACACACTCTGCTCTTAACCCCAGTGTGCAGAAAGTGACAAAACGTGTTTTTCAGCAGAAATAAACATGTTTCTGCAAGTTTGGTCAACCCCATGTAAGTTATGGGGCAGTTACAGTACACTTTTCAAAACGTGTTTTTCAGCCCGAAATAAACGTTTTATTTTCAGTCTGTAGAATCCCCATGTAACTGCAAGGCTCAGAAGAGCCCACACATTCAGCTCTTAACCCCAGTGTGCAGAATGTGTCAAAACGTGTTTTTCAGCAGAAATAAACGTTTCTGCAAGTTTGGTCACCCCCATGTAAGTTATGGGGCAGTAACAGCACACTTTTCAAAACGTGTTTTTCAGCCCGAAATTACAGCGTTTTTTCCGACTGCAGAATCTCAGTGTAACTGCTAGGCTCAGAAGAGCCCACACACTCAGCTCTTAACCCCAGTGTGCAGAAAGTGTCAAAATGTGTTTTTCAGCAGAAATAAACATGTTTCTGCAAGTTTGGTCACCCCCATGTTAGTTATGGGGCAGTGACAGCACACTTTTCAAAACGTGTTTTTCAGCCCGAAATAAACCCGTTTTTTCAGACTGCAGAATCTCAGTGTAACTGCTAGGCTCAGAAGAGCCCACACACTCAACTCTTAACCCCAGTGTGAAGAATGTGTCAAAACGTATTTTTCAGCAGAAATAAACATGTTTCTGCAACTTTGGTCACCCCCATGTAAGTTATGGGGCAGTAACAGCACACTTTTAAAAAAGTGTTTTTCAGCCCGAAATAAACGTGTTTTTTCAGTCTGCAGAATCCCCATGTAACTGCAAGGCTCAGAAGAGCCCACACATTCAGCTCTTAACCCCCGTGTGCAGAATGTGTCAAAACATGTTTTTCAGCAGAAATAAACATGTTTCTGCAAGTTTGGTCACCCCCATGTAAGTTATGGGGCAGTAACAGCACTCTTTTCAAAACGTGTGTTTCAGCCCGAAATAAACGCGTTTTTTCCGACTGCAGAATCTCAGTGTAACTGCTAGGCTCAGAAGAGCCCACACACTCAGCTCTTAACCCCAGTGTGCAGAAAGTGTCAAAACGTGTTTTTCAGCAAAAATAAACATGTTTCTGCAACTTTGGTCACCCCCATGTAAGTAATGGGGCAGTAACAGCACACTTTTCAAAACGTGTGTTTCAGCCCGAAATAAACGCGTTTTTTCCGACTGCAGAATCTCTGTGTAACTGCTAGGCTCAGAAGAGCCCACACACTCATCTCTTAACCCCGGTGTGCAGAAAGTGTCAAAACGTGTTTTTCAGCAGAAATAAACATGTTTCTGCAAGTTTGGTCAACCCCATGTAAGTTATGGGGAAGTTACAGTACACTTTTCAAAACGTGTTTTTTAGCCGAAATAAACGAGTTTTTTCAGACAACTGAATCCCTATGTAACTGCAAGGCTCAGAAGAGCCCACACACTCTGCTCTTAACCCCAGTGTGCAGAAAGTGTCTAAACGTGTTTTTCAGCAGAAATAAACATGTTTCTGCAAGTTTGGTCAACCCCATGTAAGTTATGGGGCAGTTACTGTACACTTTTCAAAACGTGTTTTTCAGCCCGAAATAAACGCGTTTTTTCAGACAACTGAATCCCTATGTAACTGCAAAGCTCAGAAGAGCCCACACACTCTGCTTTTAACCCCAGTGTGCAGAAAGTGTCAAAACATGTTTTTCAGCAGAAAAAAACATGTTTCTGCAAGTTTGGTCAACCCCATGTAAGTTATGGGGCAGTTACAGTACACTTTTCAAAACGTTTTTTTCAACCCGAAATAAACGCGTTTTTTCAGACAACTGAATCCCTATGTAACTGCAAGGCTCAGAAGAGCCCACACACTCTGCTCTTAACCCCAGTGTGCAGAAAGTGTTAAAACGTGTTTTTCAGCAGAAATAAACATGTTTCTGCAAGTTTGGTCAACCCCATGTAAGTTATGGGGCAGTTACAGTACACTTTTCAAAACGTGTTTTTTAGCCGAAATAAACGAGTTTTTTCAGACAACTGAATCCCTATGTAACTGCAAGGCTCAGAAGAGCCCACACACTCTGCTCTTAACCCCTGTGTGCAGAAAGTGTCAAAACGTGTTTTTCAGCAGAAATAAACATGTTTCTGCAAGTTTGGTCAACCCCATGTAAGTTATGGGGCAGTTACAGTACACTTTTCAAAACGTGTTTTTCAGCCCGAAATAAACGCGTTTTTTCAGACAACTGAATCCCTATGTAACTGCAAGGCTCAGAAGAGCCCACACACTCTGCTCTTAACCCCAGTGTGCAGAAAGTGTCTAAACGTGTTTTTCAGCAGAAATAAACATGTTTCTGCAAGTTTGGTCAACCCCATGTAAGTTATGGGGCAGTTACAGTACACTTTTCAAAACGTGTTTTTCAGCCCGAAATAAACGCGTTTTTTCAGACAACTGAATCCCTATGTAACTGCAAAGCTCAGAAGAGCCCACACACTCTGCTCTTAACCCCAGTGTGCAGAAAGTGACAAAACGTGTTTTTCAGCAGAAATAAACATGTTTCTGCAAGTTTGGTCACCCCCATGTTAGTTATGGGGCAGTGACAGCACACTTTTCAAAACGTGTTTTTCAGCCCGAAATAAACCCGTTTTTTCAGACTGCAGAATCTCAGTGTAACTGCTAGGCTCAGAAGAGCCCACACACTCAACTCTTAACCCCAGTGTGAAGAATGTGTCAAAACGTATTTTTCAGCAGAAATAAACATGTTTCTGCAACTTTGGTCACCCCCATGTAAGTTATGGGGCAGTAACAGCACACTTTTAAAAAAGTGTTTTTCAGCCCGAAATAAACGTGTTTTTTCAGTCTGCAGAATCCCCATGTAACTGCAAGGCTCAGAAGAGCCCACACATTCAGCTCTTAACCCCCGTGTGCAGAATGTGTCAAAACATGTTTTTCAGCAGAAATAAACATGTTTCTGCAAGTTTGGTCACCCCCATGTAAGTTATGGGGCAGTAACAGCACTCTTTTCAAAACGTGTGTTTCAGCCCGAAATAAACGCGTTTTTTCCGACTGCAGAATCTCTGTGTAACTGCTAGGCTCAGAAGAGCCCACACACTCATCTCTTAACCCCGGTGTGCAGAAAGTGTCAAAACGTGTTTTTCAGCAGAAATAAACATGTTTCTGCAAGTTTGGTCACCCCCATGTAAGTTATGGGGCAGTAACAGCACACTTTTCAAAATGTGTTTTTCAGCCCGAAATAAACGCGTTTTTTCAGACTGCAGAATCTCAGTGTAACTGCTAGGCTCAGAAGAGCCCACACACTCAGCTCTTAACCCCATGTAAGTAATGGGGCAGTAACAGCACACTTTTCAAAACGTGTTTTTCAGCAGAAATAAACATATTTCTGCAAGTTTGGTCACCCCCATGTAAGTTATGGGGCAGTAACAGCACTCTTTTCAAAACGTGTGTTCCAGCCCGAAATAAACGCGTTTTTTCCGACTGCAGAATCTCTGTGTAACTGCTAGGCTCAGAAGAGCCCACACACTCAGCTCTTAACCCCAGTGTGCAGAAAGTGTCAAAACGTGTTTTTCAGCAGAAATAAACATGTTTCTGCAACTTTGGTCACCCCCATGTAAGTTATGGGGCAGTAACAGCACACTTTTCAAAACGTTTTTTTCAGCCTGAAATAAACGTGTTTTTTCAGTCTGCTGAATCCCCATGTAACTGCAAGGCTCAGAAGAGCCCACACACTCATCTCTTAACCCCGGTGTGCAGAAAGTGTCAAAACATGTTTTTCAGCAGAAATAAACATGTTTCTGCAACTTTGGTCACCCCCATGTAAGTAATGGGGCAGTAACAGCACACTTTTCAAAACGTGTTTTTCAGCCCGAAATAAATGCGTTTTTTCAGAATGCTGAATCCCCATGTAACTGCAAGGCTCAGAAGAGCCCACACACTCAGCTCTTAACCCCAGTGTGCAGAAAGTGTCAAAACGTGTTTTTCAGCAGAAATAAACATGTTTCTGCAACTTTGGTCGCCCCCATGTAAGTTATGGGGCAGTAACAGCACACTTTTCAAAACGTGTTTTTCAGCCCGAAATAAACATGTTTTTGCAAGTTTGGTCACCCCCATGTAAGTAATGGGGCAGTAATAGCACACTTTTCAAAACGTGTTTTTCACTCCGAAATAAAAGCGTTTTTCATGCTGCAGAATCTCAGTGTAACTGCTAGGCTCAGAAGAGCCCACACACTCAGCTCTTAACCCCAGTGTGAAGAATGTGTCAAAACGTATTTTTCAGCAGAAATAAACATGTTTCTGCAACTTTGGTCACCCCCATGTAAGTTATGGGGCAGTAACAGCACACTTTTCAAAACGTGTTTTTCAGCCCGAAATTACCGCGTTTTTTCCGACTGCAGAATTTCAGTGTAACTGCTAGGCTCAGAAGAGCCCACACAATCAGCTCTTAACCCCAGTGTGCAGAAAGTGTCAAAACGTGTTTTTCAGCAGAAATAAACATGTTTCTGCAACTTTGGTCACCCCCATGTAAGTTATGGGTAGTATCAGCACACTTTTCAAAACGTTTTTTTCAGCCTGAAATAAACGTGTTTTTTCAGGCTGCTGAATCCCCATGTAACTGCAAGGCTCAGAAGAGCCCACACACTCATCTCTTAACCCCGGTGTGCAGAAAGTGTCAAAACATGTTTTTCAGCAGAAATAAACGTGTTTCTGCAACTTTGGTCACCCCCATGTAAGTAATGATGCAGTAACAGCACACTTTTCAAAACTTGTTTTTCAGCCCGAAATAAAAGTTTTATTTTCAGTCTGCAGAATCCCCATGTAACTGCAAGGCTCAGAAGAGCCCACACATTCAGCTCTTAACCCCCGTGTGCAGAATGTGTCAAAACGTGTTTTTCAGCAGAAATAAACATGTTTCTGCAAGTTTGGTCACCCCCATGTAAGTTATGGGGCAGTAACAGCACTCTTTTCAAAACGTGTGTTTCAGCCCGAAATAAACACGTTTTTTCCGACTGCAGAATCTCAGTGTAACTGCTAGGCTCAGAAGAGCCCACACACTCAGCTCTTAACCCCAGTGTGCAGAAAGTGTCAAAACGTGTTTCTCAGCAGAAATAAACATGTTTCTGCAAGTTTGGTCACCCCCATGTAAGTTATGGGGCAGTAACAGCACACTTTCAAAACGTGTTTTTCAGCAGAATTAATCATGTTTCTGCAAGTTTGGTCACCCCCATGTAAGTTATGGGGCAGTAACTGCACACTTTTCAAAACGTGTTTTTCAACCCGAAATTACCGCGTTTTTTCCGACTGCAGAATCTCAGTGTAACTGCTAGGCTCAGAAGAGCCAACACACTCAACTCTTAACCCCAGTGTGCAGAAAGTGTTAAAACGTGTTTTTCAGCAGAAATAAACATGTTTCTGCAAGTTTGGTCAACCCCATGTAAGTTATGGGGCAGTTACAGTACACTTTTCAAAACGTGTTTTTTAGCCGAAATAAACGAGTTTTTTCAGACAACTGAATCCCTATGTAACTGCAAAGCTCAGAAGAGCCCACACACTCTGCTCTTAACCCCAGTGTGCAGAAAGTGTCAAAACATGTTTTTCAGCAGAAATAAACATGTTTCTGCAAGTTTGGTCAACCCCATGTAAGTTATGGGGCAGTTACAGTACACTTTTCAAAACGTGTTTTTCAGCCCGAAATAAACGCGTTTTTTCAGACAACTGAATCCCTATGTATCTGCAAGGCTCAGAAGAGCCCACACACTCTGCTCTTAACCCCAGTGTGCAGAAAGTGTCAAAACGTGTTTTTCAGCAGAATTAAACATGTTTCTGCAAGTTTGGTCAACCCCATGTAAGTTATGGGGAAGTTACAGTACACTTTTCAAAACGTGTTTTTTAGCCGAAATAAACACGTTTTTTCAGACAACTGAATCCCTATGTAACTGCAAGGCTCAGAAGAGCCCACACACTCTGCTCTTAACCCCAGTGTGCAGAAAGTGTTAAAACGTGTTTTTCAGCAGAAATAAACATGTTTCTGCAAGTTTGGTCAACCCCATGTAAGTTATGGGGCAGTTACAGTACACTTTTCAAAACGTGTTTTTTAGCCGAAATAAACGAGTTTTTTCAGACAACTGAATCCCTATGTAACTGCAAGGCTCAGAAGAGCCCACACACTCTGCTCTTAACCCCTGTGTGTAGAAAGTGTCAAAACGTGTTTTTCAGCAGAAATAAACATGTTTCTGCAAGTTTGGTCAACCCCATGTAAGTTATGGGGCAGTTACAGTACACTTTTCAAAACGTGTTTTTCAGCCCGAAATAAACGCGTTTTTTCAGACAACTGAATCCCTATGTAACTGCAAGGCTCAGAAGAGCCCACACACTCTGCTCTTAACCCCAGTGTGCAGAAAGTGTCTAAACGTGTTTTTCAGCAGAAATAAACTTGTTTCTGCAAGTTTGGTCAACCCCATGTAAGTTATGGGGCAGTTACAGTACACTTTTCAAAACGTGTTTTTCAGCCCGAAATAAACGCGTTTTTTCAGACAACTGAATCCCTATGTAACTGCAAAGCTCAGAAGAGCCCACACACTCTGCTCTTAACCCCAGTGTGCAGAAAGTGACAAAACGTGTTTTTCAGCAGAAATAAACATGTTTCTGCAAGTTTGGTCAACCCCATGTAAGTTATGGGGCAGTTACAGTACACTTTTCAAAACGTGTTTTTCAGCCCGAAATAAACGTTTTATTTTCAGTCTGTAGAATCCCCATGTAACTGCAAGGCTCAGAAGAGCCCACACATTCAGCTCTTAACCCCAGTGTGCAGAATGTGTCAAAACGTGTTTTTCAGCAGAAATAAACGTTTCTGCAAGTTTGGTCACCCCCATGTAAGTTATGGGGCAGTAACAGCACACTTTTCAAAACGTGTTTTTCAGCACGAAATTACAGCGTTTTTTCCGACTGCAGAATCTCAGTGTAACTGCTAGGCTCAGAAGAGCCCACACACTCAGCTCTTAACCCCAGTGTGCAGAAAGTGTCAAAATGTGTTTTTCAGCAGAAATAAACATGTTTCTGCAAGTTTGGTCACCCCCATGTTAGTTATGGGGCAGTGACAGCACACTTTTCAAAACGTGTTTTTCAGCCCGAAATAAACCCGTTTTTTCAGACTGCAGAATCTCAGTGTAACTGCTAGGCTCAGAAGAGCCCACACACTCAACTCATAACCCCAGTGTGAAGAATGTGTCAAAACGTATTTTTCAGCAGAAATAAACATGTTTCTGCAACTTTGGTCACCCCCATGTAAGTTATGGGGCAGTAACAGCACACTTTTAAAAAAGTGTTTTTCAGCCCGAAATAAACGTGTTTTTTCAGTCTGCAGAATCCCCATGTAACTGCAAGGCTCAGAAGAGCCCACACATTCAGCTCTTAACCCCCGTGTGCAGAATGTGTCAAAACATGTTTTTCAGCAGAAATAAACATGTTTCTGCAAGTTTGGTCACCCCCATGTAAGTTATGGGGCAGTAACAGCACTCTTTTCAAAACGTGTGTTTCAGCCCGAAATAAACGCGTTTTTTCCGACTGCAGAATCTCAGTGTAACTGCTAGGCTCAGAAGAGCCCACACACTCAGCTCTTAACCCCAGTGTGCAGAAAGTGTCAAAACGTGTTTTTCAGCAAAAATAAACATGTTTCTGCAACTTTGGTCACCCCCATGTAAGTAATGGGGCAGTAACAGCACACTTTTCAAAACGTGTGTTTCAGCCCGAAATAAACGCGTTTTTTCCGACTGCAGAATCTCTGTGTAACTGCTAGGCTCAGAAGAGCCCACACACTCATCTCTTAACCCCGGTGTGCAGAAAGTGTCAAAACGTGTTTTTCAGCAGAAATAAACATGTTTCTGCAAGTTTGGTCAACCCCATGTAAGTTATGGGGAAGTTACAGTACACTTTTCAAAACGTGTTTTTTAGCCGAAATAAACGAGTTTTTTCAGACAACTGAATCCCTATGTAACTGCAAGGCTCAGAAGAGCCCACACACTCTGCTCTTAACCCCAGTGTGCAGAAAGTGTCTAAACGTGTTTTTCAGCAGAAATAAACATGTTTCTGCAAGTTTGGTCAACCCCATGTAAGTTATGGGGCAGTTACTGTACACTTTTCAAAACGTGTTTTTCAGCCCGAAATAAACGCGTTTTTTCAGACAACTGAATCCCTATGTAACTGCAAAGCTCAGAAGAGCCCACACACTCTGCTTTTAACCCCAGTGTGCAGAAAGTGTCAAAACATGTTTTTCAGCAGAAAAAAACATGTTTCTGCAAGTTTGGTCAACCCCATGTAAGTTATGGGGCAGTTACAGTACACTTTTCAAAACGTTTTTTTCAGCCCGAAATAAACGCGTTTTTTCAGACAACTGAATCCCTATGTAACTGCAGGGCTCAGAAGAGCCCACACACTCTGCTCTTAACCCCAGTGTGCAGAAAGTGTTAAAACGTGTTTTTCAGCAGAAATAAACATGTTTCTGCAAGTTTGGTCAACCCCATGTAAGTTATGGGGCAGTTACAGTACACTTTTCAAAACGTGTTTTTTAGCCGAAATAAACGAGTTTTTTCAGACAACTGAATCCCTATGTAACTGCAAGGCTCAGAAGAGCCCACACACTCTGCTCTTAACCCCTGTGTGCAGAAAGTGTCAAAACGTGTTTTTCAGCAGAAATAAACATGTTTCTGCAAGTTTGGTCAACCCCATGTAAGTTATGGGGCAGTTACAGTACACTTTTCAAAACGTGTTTTTCAGCCCGAAATAAACGCGTTTTTTCAGACAACTGAATCCCTATGTAACTGCAAGGCTCAGAAGAGCCCACACACTCTGCTCTTAACCCCAGTGTGCAGAAAGTGTCTAAACGTGTTTTTCAGCAGAAATAAACATGTTTCTGCAAGTTTGGTCAACCCCATGTAAGTTATGGGGCAGTTACAGTACACTTTTCAAAACGTGTTTTTCAGCCCGAAATAAACGCGTTTTTTCAGACAACTGAATCCCTATGTAACTGCAAAGCTCAGAAGAGCCCACACACTCTGCTCTTAACCCCAGTGTGCAGAAAGTGACAAAACGTGTTTTTCAGCAGAAATAAACATGTTTCTGCAAGTTTGGTCACCCCCATGTTAGTTATGGGGCAGTGACAGCACACTTTTCAAAACGTGTTTTTCAGCCCGAAATAAACCCGTTTTTTCAGACTGCAGAATCTCAGTGTAACTGCTAAGCTCAGAAGAGCCCACACACTCAACTCTTAACCCCAGTGTGAAGAATGTGTCAAAACGTATTTTTCAGCAGAAATAAACATGTTTCTGCAACTTTGGTCACCCCCATGTAAGTTATGGGGCAGTAACAGCACACTTTTAAAAAAGTGTTTTTCAGCCCGAAATAAACGTGTTTTTTCAGTCTGCAGAATCCCCATGTAACTGCAAGGCTCAGAAGAGCCCACACATTCAGCTCTTAACCCCCGTGTGCAGAATGTGTCAAAACATGTTTTTCAGCAGAAATAAACATGTTTCTGCAAGTTTGGTCACCCCCATGTAAGTTATGGGGCAGTAACAGCACTCTTTTCAAAACGTGTGTTTCAGCCCGAAATAAACGCGTTTTTTCCGACTGCAGAATCTCAGTGTAACTGCTAGGCTCAGAAGAGCCCACACACTCAGCTCTTAACCCCAGTGTGCAGAAAGTGTCAAAACGTGTTTTTCAGCAAAAATAAACATGTTTCTGCAACTTTGGTCACCCCCATGTAAGTAATGGGGCAGTAACAGCACACTTTTCAAAACGTGTGTTTCAGCCCGAAATAAACGCGTTTTTTCCGACTGCAGAATCTCTGTGTAACTGCTAGGCTCAGAAGAGCCCACACACTCATCTCTTAACCCCGGTGTGCAGAAAGTGTCAAAACGTGTTTTTCAGCAGAAATAAACATGTTTCTGCAAGTTTGGTCACCCCCATGTAAGTTATGGGGCAGTAACAGCACACTTTTCAAAATGTGTTTTTCAGCCCGAAATAAACGCGTTTTTTCAGACTGCAGAATCTCAGTGTAACTGCTAGGCTCAGAAGAGCCCACACACTCAGCTCTTAACCCCATGTAAGTAATGGGGCAGTAACAGCACACTTTTCAAAACGTGTTTTTCAGCAGAAATAAACATATTTCTGCAAGTTTGGTCACCCCCATGTAAGTTATGGGGCAGTAACAGCACTCTTTTCAAAACGTGTGTTCCAGCCCGAAATAAACGCGTTTTTTCCGACTGCAGAATCTCTGTGTAACTGCTAGGCTCAGAAGAGCCCACACACTCAGCTCTTAACCCCAGTGTGCAGAAAGTGTCAAAACGTGTTTTTCAGCAGAAATAAACATGTTTCTGCAACTTTGGTCACCCCCATGTAAGTTATGGGGCAGTAACAGCACACTTTTCAAAACGTTTTTTTCAGCCTGAAATAAACGTGTTTTTTCAGACTGCTGAATCCCCATGTAACTGCAAGGCTCAGAAGAGCCCACACACTCATCTCTTAACCCCGGTGTGCAGAAAGTGTCAAAACATGTTTTTCAGCAGAAATAAACATGTTTCTGCAACTTTGGTCACCCCCATGTAAGTAATGGGGCAGTAACAGCACACTTTTCAAAACGTGTTTTTCAGCCCGAAATAAATGCGTTTTTTCAGAATGCTGAATCCCCATGTAACTGCAAGGCTCAGAAGAGCCCACACACTCAGCTCTTAACCCCAGTGTGCAGAAAGTGTCAAAACGTGTTTTTCAGCAGAAATAAACATGTTTCTGCAACTTTGGTCGCCCCCATGTAAGTTATGGGGCAGTAACAGCACACTTTTCAAAACGTGTTTTTCAGCCCGAAATAAACATGTTTTTGCAAGTTTGGTCACCCCCATGTAAGTAATGGGGCAGTAATAGCACACTTTTCAAAACGTGTTTTTCACTCCGAAATAAAAGCGTTTTTCATGCTGCAGAATCTCAGTGTAACTGCTAGGCTCAGAAGAGCCCACACACTCAGCTCTTAACCCCAGTGTGAACAATGTGTCAAAACGTATTTTTCAGCAGAAATAAACATGTTTCTGCAACTTTGGTCACCCCCATGTAAGTTATGGGGCAGTAACAGCACACTTTTCAAAACGTGTTTTTCAGCCCGAAATTACCGCGTTTTTTCCGACTGCAGAATTTCAGTGTAACTGCTAGGCTCAGAAGAGCCCACACAATCAGCTCTTAACCCCAGTGTGCAGAAAGTGTCAAAACGTGTTTTTCAGCAGAAATAAACATGTTTCTGCAACTTTGGTCACCCCCATGTAAGTTATGGGTAGTATCAGCACACTTTTCAAAACGTTTTTTTCAGCCTGAAATAAACGTGTTTTTTCAGGCTGCTGAATCCCCATGTAACTGCAAGGCTCAGAAGAGCCCACACACTCATCTCTTAACCCCGGTGTGCAGAAAGTGTCAAAACATGTTTTTCAGCAGAAATAAACGTGTTTCTGCAACTTTGGTCACCCCCATGTAAGTAATGATGCAGTAACAGCACACTTTTCAAAACTTGTTTTTCAGCCCGAAATAAAAGTTTTATTTTCAGTCTGCAGAATCCCCATGTAACTGCAAGGCTCAGAAGAGCCCACACATTCAGCTCTTAACCCCCGTGTGCAGAATGTGTCAAAACGTGTTTTTCAGCAGAAATAAACATGTTTCTGCAAGTTTGGTCACCCCCATGTAAGTTATGGGGCAGTAACAGCACTCTTTTCAAAACGTGTGTTTCAGCCCGAAATAAACACGTTTTTTCCGACTGCAGAATCTCAGTGTAACTGCTAGGCTCAGAAGAGCCCACACACTCAGCTCTTAACCCCAGTGTGCAGAAAGTGTCAAAACGTGTTTCTCAGCAGAAATAAACATGTTTCTGCAAGTTTGGTCACCCCCATGTAAGTTATGGGGCAGTAACAGCACACTTTCAAAACGTGTTTTTCAGCAGAATTAATCATGTTTCTGCAAGTTTGGTCACCCCCATGTAAGTTATGGGGCAGTAACTGCACACTTTTCAAAACGTGTTTTTCAACCCGAAATTACCGCGTTTTTTCCGACTGCAGAATCTCAGTGTAACTGCTAGGCTCAGAAGAGCCAACACACTCAACTCTTAACCCCAGTGTGAAGAATGTGTCAAAACGTGTTTTTCAGCAGAAATAAACATGTTTCTGCAAGTTTGGTCATCCCCATGTTAGTTATGGGGCAGTGACAGCACACTTTTCAAAACGTGTTTTTCAGCCCGAAATAAACCCGTTTTTTCAGACTGCAGAATCTCAGTGTAACTGCTAGGCTCAGAAGAGCCCACACACTCAACTCTTAACCCCAGTGTGAAGAATGTGTCAAAACGTATTTTTCAGCAGAAATAAACATGTTTCTGCAACTTTGGTCACCCCCATGTAAGTTATGGGGCAGTAAAAGCACACTTTTCAAAACGTGTTTTTCAGCCCGAAATTACCGCGTTTTTTCCGACTGAAGAATTTCAGTGTAACAGCTAGGCTCAGAAGAGCCCACACACTCGGCTCTTAACCCCAGTGTGCAGAAAGTGTCAAAACGTGTTTTTCAGCAGAAATAAACATGTTTCTGCAACTTTGGTCACCCCCATGTAAGTTATGGGGCAGTAACAGCACACTTTTAAAAAAGTGTTTTTCAGCCCGAAAAAAACGTGTTTTTTCAGACTGCTGAATCCCCATGTAACTGCAAGGCTCAGAAGAGCCCACACACTCAGCTCTTAACCCCAGTGTGAAGAATGTGTCAAAACGTATTTTTCAGCAGAAATAAACATGTTTCTGCAACTTTGGTCACCCCCATGTAAGTTATGGGGCAGTAACAGCACACTTTTCAAAACGTGTTTTTCAGCCCGAAATTACCGCGTTTTTTCCGACTGCAGAATTTCAGTGTAACTGCTAGGCTCAGAAGAGCCCACACAATCAGCTCTTAACCCCAGTGTGCAGAAAGTGTCAAAACGTGTTTTTCAGCAGAAATAAACATGTTTCTGCAACTTTGGTCACCCCCATGTAAGTTATGGGGCAGTAACAGCACTCTTTTCAAAACGTGTGTTTCAGCCCGAAATAAACACGTTTTTTCCGACTGCAGAATCTCAGTGTAACTGCTAGGCTCAGAAGAGCCCACACACTCAGCTCTTAACCCCAGTGTGCAGAAAGTGTCAAAACGTGTTTCTCAGCAGAAATAAACATGTTTCTGCAAGTTTGGTCACCCCCATGTAAGTTATGGGGCAGTAACAGCACACTTTTCAAAACGTGTTTTTCAGCAGAATTAATCATGTTTCTGCAACTTTGGTCACCCCCATGTAAGTTATGGGGCAGTAACAGCACACTTTTAAAAAAGTGTTTTTCAGCCCGAAATAAACGTGTTTTTTCAGTCTGCAGAATCCCCATGTAACTGCAAGGCTCAGAAGAGCCCACACATTCAGCTCTTAACCCCCGTGTGCAGAATGTGTCAAAACATGTTTTTCAGCAGAAATAAACATGTTTCTGCAAGTTTGGTCACCCCCATGTAAGTTATGGGGCAGTAACAGCACTCTTTTCAAAACGTGTGTTTCAGCCCGAAATAAACGCGTTTTTTCCGACTGCAGAATCTCAGTGTAACTGCTAGGCTCAGAAGAGCCCACACACTCAGCTCTTAACCCCAGTGTGCAGAAAGTGTCAAAACGTGTTTTTCAGCAAAAATAAACATGTTTCTGCAACTTTGGTCACCCCCATGTAAGTAATGGGGCAGTAACAGCACACTTTTCAAAACGTGTGTTTCAGCCCGAAATAAATGCGTTTTTTCCGACTGCAGAATCTCTGTGTAACTGCTAGGCTCAGAAGAGCCCACACACTCATCTCTTAACCCTGGTGTGCAGAAAGTGTCAAAACGTGTTTTTCAGCAGAAATAAACATGTTTCTGCAAGTTTGGTCACCCCCATGTAAGTTATGGGGCAGTAACAGCACACTTTTCAAAATGTGTTTTTCAGCCCGAAATAAACGCGTTTTTTCAGACTGCAGAATCTCAGTGTAACTGCTAGGCTCAGAAGAGCCCACACACTCAGCTCTTAACCCCATGTAAGTAATGGGGCAGTAACAGCACACTTTTCAAAACGTGTTTTTCAGCAGAAATAAACATATTTCTGCAAGTTTGGTCACCCCCATGTAAGTTATGGGGCAGTAACAGCACTCTTTTCAAAACGTGTGTTCCAGCCCGAAATAAACGCGTTTTTTCCGACTGCAGAATCTCTGTGTAACTGCTAGGCTCAGAAGAGCCCACACACTCAGCTCTTAACCCCAGTGTGCAGAAAGTGTCAAAACGTGTTTTTCAGCAGAAATAAACATGTTTCTGCAACTTTGGTCACCCCCATGTAAGTTATGGGGCAGTAACAGCACACTTTTCAAAACGTTTTTTTCAGCCTGAAATAAACGTGTTTTTTCAGGCTGCTGAATCCCCATGTAACTGCAAGGCTCAGAAGAGCCCACAAACTCATCTCTTAACCCCGGTGTGCAGAAAGTGTCAAAACATGTTTTTCAGCAGAAATAAACATGTTTCTGCAACTTTGGTCACCCCCATGTAAGTAATGGGGCAGTAACAGCACACTTTTCAAAACGTGTTTTTCAGCCCGAAATAAATGCGTTTTTTCAGAATGCTGAATCCCCATGTAACTGCAAGGCTCAGAAGAGCCCACACACTCAGCTCTTAACCCCAGTGTGCAGAAAGTGTCAAAACGTGTTTTTCAGCAGAAATAAACATGTTTCTGCAACTTTGGTCGCCCCCATGTAAGTTATGGGGCAGTAACAGCACACTTTTCAAAACGTGTTTTTCAGCCCGAAATAAACATGTTTTTGCAAGTTTGGTCACCCCCATGTAAGTAATGGGGCAGTAATAGCACACTTTTCAAAACGTGTTTTTCACTCCGAAATAAAAGCGTTTTTCATGCTGCAGAATCTCAGTGTAACTGCTAGGCTCAGAAGAGCCCACACACTCAGCTCTTAACCCCAGTGTGAAGAATGTGTCAAAACGTATTTTTCAGCAGAAATAAACATGTTTCTGCAACTTTGGTCACCCCCATGTAAGTTATGGGGCAGTAACAGCACACTTTTAAAAAAGTGTTTTTCAGCCCGAAAAAAACGTGTTTTTTCAGACTGCTGAATCCCCATGTAACTGCAAGGCTCAGAAGAGCCCACACACTCAGCTCTTAACCCCAGTGTGAAGAATGTGTCAAAACGTATTTTTCAGCAGAAATAAACATGTTTCTGCAACTTTGGTCACCCCCATGTAAGTTATGGGGCAGTAACAGCACACTTTTCAAAACGTGTTTTTCAGCCCGAAATTACCGCGTTTTTTCCGACTGCAGAATTTCAGTGTAACTGCTAGGCTCAGAAGAGCCCACACAATCAGCTCTTAACCCCAGTGTGCAGAAAGTGTCAAAACGTGTTTTTCAGCAGAAATAAACATGTTTCTGCAACTTTGGTCACCCCCATGTAAGTTATGGGGCAGTAACAGCACTCTTTTCAAAACGTGTGTTTCAGCCCGAAATAAACACGTTTTTTCCGACTGCAGAATCTCAGTGTAACTGCTAGGCTCAGAAGAGCCCACACACTCAGCTCTTAACCCCAGTGTGCAGAAAGTGTCAAAACGTGTTTCTCAGCAGAAATAAACATGTTTCTGCAAGTTTGGTCACCCCCATGTAAGTTATGGGGCAGTAACAGCACACTTTTCAAAACGTGTTTTTCAGCAGAATTAATCATGTTTCTGCAAGTTTGGTCACCCCCATGTAAGTTATGGGGCAGTAACTGCACACTTTTCAAAACGTGTTTTTCAACCCGAAATTACCGCGTTTTTTCCGACTGCAGAATCTCAGTGTAACTGCTAGGCTCAGAAGAGCCAACACACTCAACTCTTAACCCCAGTGTGAAGAATGTGTCAAAACGTATTTTTCAGCAGAAATAAACATGTTTCTGCAACTTTGGTCACCCCCATGTAAGTTATGGGGCAGTAAAAGCACACTTTTCAAAACGTGTTTTTCAGCCCGAAATTACCACGTTTTTTCCGACTGAAGAATTTCAGTGTAACAGCTAGGCTCAGAAGAGCCCACACACTCGGCTCTTAACCCCAGTGTGCAGAAAGTGTCAAAACGTGTTTTTCAGCAGAAATAAACATGTTTCTGCAACTTTGGTCACCCCCATGTAAGTTATGGGGCAGTAACAGCACACTTTTAAAAAAGTGTTTTTCAGCCCGAAAAAAACGTGTTTTTTCAGACTGCTGAATCCCCATGTAACTGCAAGGCTCAGAAGAGCCCACACACTCAGCTCTTAACCCCAGTGTGAAGAATGTGTCAAAACGTATTTTTCAGCAGAAATAAACATGTTTCTGCAACTTTGGTCACCCCCATGTAAGTTATGGGGCAGTAACAGCACACTTTTCAAAACGTGTTTTTCAGCCCGAAATTACCGCGTTTTTTCCGACTGCAGAATTTCAGTGTAACTGCTAGGCTCAGAAGAGCCCACACAATCAGCTCTTAACCCCAGTGTGCAGAAAGTGTCAAAACGTGTTTTTCAGCAGAAATAAACATGTTTCTGCAACTTTGGTCACCCCCATGTAAGTTATGGGTAGTATCAGCACACTTTTCAAAACGTTTTTTTCAGCCTGAAATAAACGTGTTTTTTCAGCCTGCTGAATCCCCATGTAACTGCAAGGCTCAGAAGAGCCCACACACTCATCTCTTAACCCCGGTGTGCAGAAAGTGTCAAAACATGTTTTTCAGCAGAAATAAACGTGTTTCTGCAACTTTGGTCACCCCCATGTAAGTAATGATGCAGTAACAGCACACTTTTCAAAACTTGTTTTTCAGCCCGAAATAAAAGTTTTATTTTCAGTCTGCAGAATCCCCATGTAACTGCAAGGCTCAGAAGAGCCCACACATTCAGCTCTTAACCCCCGTGTGCAGAATGTGTCAAAACGTGTTTTTCAGCAGAAATAAACATGTTTCTGCAAGTTTGGTCACCCCCATGTAAGTTATGGGGCAGTAACAGCACACTTTTCAAAACGTGTATTTCAGCCCAAAACAAACGCGTTTTTTCCGACTGCAGAATCTCAGTGTAACTGCTAGGCTCAGAAGCAGTAATAGCACACTTTTCAAAATTTGTTTTTCAGTCCGAAATAAAAGCGTTTTTCATGCTGCAGAATCCCCATGTAACTGCAAGGCTCAGAAGAGCCCACACACTCAGCTCTTAACCCCAGTGTGCAGAAAGTGTCAAAACGTGTTTTTCAGCAGAAATAAACATGTTTCTGCAAGTTTGGTCACCCCCATGTAAGTTATGGGGCAGTAACAGCACACTTTTCAAAACGTGTTTCAGCCCGAAATAAACGCGTTTTTTCCAACTGCAGAATCTCAGTGTAACTGCTAGGCTCAGAAGAGCCCACACACTCAGCTCTTAACCCCTGTGTGCAGAAAGTGTCAAAACGTGTTTTTCAGCAGAAATAAACATGTTTCTGCAAGTTTGGTCACCCCCATGTAAGTTATGGGGCAGTAACAGCACACTTTTCAAAACGTGTTTTTTAGCCCGAAATTACCGTGTTTTTTCCGACTGCAGAATCTCAGTGTAACTGCTAGGCTCAGAAGAGCCCACACACTCAGCTCTTAACCCCAGTGTGCAGAAAGTGTCAAAATGTGTTTTTCAGCAGAAATAAACATGTTTCTGCAACTTTGGTCACCCCCATGTAAGTTATGGGGCAGTAACAGCACACTTCTCAAAACGTGTTTTTCAGCCCGAAATAAACGCGTTTTTCAGACTGCTGAATCCCCATATTACTGCAAGGCTCAGAAGAGCCCACACACTCAGCTCTTAACCCCAGTGTGCAGAAAGTGTCAAAACATGTTTTTCAGCAGAAATAAACATTTTTCTGCAACTTTGGTCACCCCCATGTAAGTAATAGGGCAGTAACAGCACACTTTTCAAAACGTGTTTTTCAGCAGAAATAAACATGTTTCTGCAAGTTTGGTCACCCCCATGTAAGTAATGATGCAGTAACAGCACACTTTTCAAAACTTGTTTTTCAGCCCGAAATAAAAGTTTTATTTTCAGTCTGCAGAATCCCCATGTAACTGCAAGGCTCAGAAGAGCCCACACATTCAGCTCTTAACCCCCGTGTGCAGAATGTGTCAAAACGTGTTTTTCAGCAGAAATAAACATGTTTCTGCAAGTTTGGTCACCCCCATGTAAGTTATGGGGCAGTAACAGCACTCTTTTCAAAACGTGTGTTTCAGCCCGAAATAAACGCGTTTTTTCCGACTGCAGAATCTCAGTGTAACTGCTAGGCTCAGAAGAGCCCACACACTAAGCTCTTAACCCCAGTGTGCAGAAAGTGTCAAAACGTGTTTCTCAGCAGAAATAAACATGTTTCTGCAAGTTTGGTCACCCCCATGTAAGTTATGGGGCAGTAACAGCACACTTTTCAAAATGTGTTTTTCAGCCCGAAATAAACGCGTTTTTTCAGACTGCAGAATCTCAGTGTAACTGCTAGGCTCAGAAGAGCCCACACACTCAGCTCTTAACCCCAGTGTGCAGAAAGTGTCAAAACGTGTTTTTCAGCAGAAATAAACATGTTTCTGCAAGTTTGGTCACCCCCATGTAAGTTATGGGGCAGTAACAGCACACTTTTCAAAACGTGTTTTTCAGCAGAATTAATCATGTTTCTGCAAGTTTGTTCACCCCCATGTAAGTTATGGGGCAGTAACTGCACACTTTTCAAAACGTGTTTTTCAACCCGAAATTACCGCGTTTTTTCCGACTGCAGAATCTCAGTGTAACTGCTAGGCTCAGAAGAGCCAACACACTCAACTCTTAACCCCAGTGTGAAGAATGTGTCAAAACGTGTTTTTCAGCAGAAATAAACATGTTTCTGCAAGTTTGGTCATCCCCATGTTAGTTATGGGGCAGTGACAGCACACTTTTCAAAACGTGTTTTTCAGCCCGAAATAAACCCGTTTTTTCAGACTGCAGAATCTCAGTGTAACTGCTAGGCTCAGAAGAGCCCACACACTCAACTCTTAACCCCAGTGTGAAGAATGTGTCAAAACGTATTTTTCAGCAGAAATAAACATGTTTCTGCAACTTTGGTCACACCCATGTAAGTTATGGGGCAGTAAAAGCACACTTTTCAAAACGTGTTTTTCAGCCCGAAATTACCGCGTTTTTTCCGACTGAAGAATTTCAGTGTAACAGCTAGGCTCAGAAGAGCCCACACACTCGGCTCTTAACCCCAGTGTGCAGAAAGTGTCAAAACGTGTTTTTCAGCAGAAATAAACATGTTTCTGCAACTTTGGTCACCCCCATGTAAGTTATGGGGCAGTAACAGCACACTTTTAAAAAAGTGTTTTTCAGCCCGAAAAAAACGTGTTTTTTCAGACTGCTGAATCCCCATGTAACTGCAAGGCTCAGAAGAGCCCAAACACTCGGCTCTTTACCCCAGTGTGCAGAAAGTGTCGAATCGTGTTTTTCAGCAGAAATAAACATGTTTCTGCAACTTTGGTCACCCCCATGTAATTAATGGGGCAGTAACAGCACACTTTTCAAAACGTGTTTTTCAGCAGAAATAAACATGTTTTTGCAAATTTGGTCACCCCCATGTAAGTAATGGGGCAGTAATAGCACACTTTTCAAAATTTGTTTTTCAGTCCGAAATAAAAGCGTTTTTCATGCTGCAGAATCCCCATGTAACTGCAAGGCTCAGAAGAGCCCACACACTCAGCTCTTAACCCCAGTGTGCAGAAAGTGTCAAAATGTGTTTTTCAGCAGAAATAAACATGTTTCTGCAAGTTTGGTCACCCCCATGTAAGTAATGGTGCAGTAACAGCACACTTTTCAAAACTTGTTTTTCAGCCCGAAATAAACGTTTTATTTTCAGTCTGCAGAATCCCCATGTAACTGCAAGGCTCAGAAGAGCTTAAACATTCAGCTCTTAACCCCCGTGTGCAGAATGTGTGAAAACGTGTTTTTCAGCAGAAATAAACATGTTTCTGCAACTTTGGTCACCCCCATGTAAGTAATGGTGCAGTAACAGCACACTTTTCAAAACTTGTTTTTCAGCCCAAAATAAACGTTTTTTTTTCAGTCTGCAGAATCCCCATGTAACTGCAAGGCTCAGAAGAGCCCACACACTGAGTTCTTAACCCCAGTGTGCAGAAAGTGTCAAAACGTGTTTTTCAGCAGAAATAAACATATTTCTGCAAGTTTGGTCACCCCCATGTAAGTTATGGGGCAGTAACAGCACACTTTTCAAAACGTGTATTTCAGCCCAAAACAAACGCGTTTTTTCCGACTGCAGAATCTCAGTGTAACTGCTAGGCTCAGAAGCAGTAATAGCACACTTTTCAAAATTTGTTTTTCAGTCCGAAATAAAAGCGTTTTTCATGCTGCAGAATCCCCATGTAACTGCAAGGCTCAGAAGAGCCCACACACTCAGCTCTTAACCCCAGTGTGCAGAAAGTGTCAAAACGTGTTTTTCAGCAGAAATAAACATGTTTCTGCAAGTTTGGTCACCCCCATGTAAGTTATGGGGCAGTAACAGCACACTTTTCAAAACGTGTTTCAGCCCGAAATAAACGCGTTTTTTCCAACTGCAGAATCTCAGTGTAACTGCTAGGCTCAGAAGAGCCCACACACTCAGCTCTTAACCCCAGTGTGCAGAAAGTGTCAAAACGTGTTTTTCAGCAGAAATAAACATGTTTCTGCAAGTTTGGTCACCCCCATGCAAGTTATGGGGCAGTAACAGCACTCTTTTCAAAACGTGTGTTTCAGCCCGAAATAAACGCGTTTTTTCCGACTGCAGAATCTCAGTGTAACTGCTAGGCTCAGAAGAGCCCACACACTAAGCTCTTAACCCCAGTGTGCAGAAAGTGTCAAAACGTGTTTCTCAGCAGAAATAAACATGTTTCTGCAAGTTTGGTCACCCCCATGTAAGTTATGGGGCAGTAACAGCACACTTTTCAAAACGTGTTTTTCAGCAGAATTAATCATGTTTCTGCAAGTTTGGTCACCCCCATGTAAGTTATGGGGCAGTAACTGCACACTTTTCAAAACGTGTTTTTCAACCCGAAATTACCGCGTTTTTTCCGACTGCAGAATCTCAATGTAACTGCTAGGCTCAGAAGAGCCAACACACTCAACTCTTAACCCCAGTGTGAAGAATGTGTCAAAACGTGTTTTTCAGCAGAAATAAACATGTTTCTGCAAGTTTGGTCACCCCCATGTTAGTTATGGGGCAGTGACAGCACACTTTTCAAAACGTGTTTTTCAGCCCGAAATAAACCCGTTTTTTCAGACTGCAGAATCTCAGTGTAACTGCTAGGCTCAGAAGAGCCCACACACTCAACTCTTAACCCCAGTGTGAAGAATGTGTCAAAACGTATTTTTCAGCAGAAATAAACATGTTTCTGCAACTTTGGTCACCCCCATGTAAGTTATGGGGCAGTAAAAGCACACTTTTCAAAACGTGTTTTTCAGCCCGAAATTACCGCGTTTTTTCCGACTGAAGAATTTCAGTGTAACAGCTAGGCTCAGAAGAGCCCACACACTCGGCTCTTAACCCCAGTGTGCAGAAAGTGTCAAAACGTGTTTTTCAGCAGAAATAAACATGTTTCTGCAACTTTGGTCACCCCCATGTAAGTTATGGGGCAGTAACAGCACACTTTTAAAAAAGTGTTTTTCAGCCCGAAAAAAACGTGTTTTTTCAGACTGCTGAATCCCCATGTAACTGCAAGGCTCAGAAGAGCCCACACACTCGGCTCTTTACCCCAGTGTGCAGAAAGTGTCGAATCGTGTTTTTCAGCAGAAATAAACATGTTTCTGCAACTTTGGTCACCCCCATGTAATTAATGGGGCAGTAACAGCACACTTTTCAAAACGTGTTTTTCAGCAGAAATAAACATGTTTTTGCAAATTTGGTCACCCCCATGTAAGTAATGGGGCAGTAATAGCACACTTTTCAAAATTTGTTTTTCAGTCCGAAATAAAAGCGTTTTTCATGCTGCAGAATCCCCATGTAACTGCAAGGCTCAGAAGAGCCCACACACTCAGCTCTTAACCCCAGTGTGCAGAAAGTGTCAAAATGTGTTTTTCAGCAGAAATAAACATGTTTCTGCAAGTTTGGTCACCCCCATGTAAGTAATGGTGCAGTAACAGCACACTTTTCAAAACTTGTTTTTCAGCCCGAAATAAACGTTTTATTTTCAGTCTGCAGAATCCCCATGTAACTGCAAGGCTCAGAAGAGCTTAAACATTCAGCTCTTAACCCCCGTGTGCAGAATGTGTGAAAACGTGTTTTTCAGCAGAAATAAACATGTTTCTGCAACTTTTGTCACCCCCATGTAAGTAATGGTGCAGTAACAGCACACTTTTCAAAACTTGTTTTTCAGCCCAAAATAAACGTTTTTTTTTCAGTCTGCAGAATCCCCATGTAACTGCAAGGCTCAGAAGAGCCCACACACTGAGTTCTTAACCCCAGTGTGCAGAAAGTGTCAAAACGTGTTTTTCAGCAGAAATAAACATGTTTCTGCAAGTTTGGTCACCCCCATGTAAGTTATGGGGCAGTAACAGCACACTTTTCAAAACGTGTATTTCAGCCCAAAACAAACGCGTTTTTTCCGACTGCAGAATCTCAGTGTAACTGCTAGGCTCAGAAGCAGTAATAGCACACTTTTCAAAATTTGTTTTTCAGTCCGAAATAAAAGCGTTTTTCATGCTGCAGAATCCCCATGTAACTGCAAGGCTCAGAAGAGCCCACACACTCAGCTCTTAACCCCAGTGTGCAGAAAGTGTCAAAACGTGTTTTTCAGCAGAAATAAACATATTTCTGCAAGTTTGGTCACCCCCATGTAAGTTATGGGGCAGTAACAGCACACTTTTCAAAACGTGTTTCAGCCCGAAATAAACGCGTTTTTTCCAACTGCAGAATCTCAGTGTAACTGCTAGGCTCAGAAGAGCCCACACACTCAGCTCTTAACCCCAGTGTGCAGAAAGTGTCAAAACGTGTTTTTCAGCAGAAATAAACATGTTTCTGCAAGTTTGGTCACCCCCATGTAAGTTATGGGGCAGTAACAGCACACTTTTCAAAACGTGTTTTTTAGCCCGAAATTACCGTGTTTTTTCCGACTGCAGAATCTCAGTGTAACTGCTAGGCTCAGAAGAGCCCACACACTCAGCTCTTAACCCCAGTGTGCAGAAAGTGTCAAAATGTGTTTTTCAGCAGAAATAAACATGTTTCTGCAACTTTGGTCACCCCCATGTAAGTTATGGGGCAGTAACAGCACACTTCTCAAAACGTGTTTTTCAGCCCGAAATAAACGCGTTTTTCAGACTGCTGAATCCCCATATTACTGCAAGGCTCAGAAGAGCCCACACACTCAGCTCTTAACCCCAGTGTGCAGAAAGTGTCAAAACATGTTTTTCAGCAGAAATAAACATTTTTCTGCAACTTTGGTCACCCCCATGTAAGTAATAGGGCAGTAACAGCACACTTTTCAGAACGTGTTTTTCAGCAGAAATAAACATGTTTCTGCAAGTTTGGTCACCCCCATGTAAGTAATGGGGCAGTAACAGCACACTTTTCAAAATGTGTTTTTCAGCCCGAAATAAACGCGTTTTTTCAGACTGCAGAATCCCCATGTAACTGCAAGGCTCAGAAGAGCCCACACACTCAGCTCTTAACCCCAGTGTGCAGAAGGTGTCAAAACGTGTTTTTCAGCAGAAATAAACATGTTTCTGCAAGTTTGGTCACCCCCATGTAAGTAATGGGGCAGTAACTGCACACTTTTCAAAACGTGTTTTTCAGCCCGAAATAAACGTGTTTTTTCAGTCTGCTGAATCCCCATGTAACTGCAAGGCTCAGAAGAGCCCACACACTCATCTCTTAACCCCGGTGTGCAGAAAGTGTCAAAACATGTTTTTCAGCAGAAATAAACGTGTTTCTGCAACTTTGGTCACCCCCATGTAAGTAATGATGCAGTAACAGCACACTTTTCAAAACTTGTTTTTCAGCCCGAAATAAAAGTTTTATTTTCAGTCTGCAGAATCCCCATGTAACTGCAAGGCTCAGAAGAGCCCACACATTCAGCTCTTAACCCCCGTGTGCAGAATGTGTCAAAACGTGTTTTTCAGCAGAAATAAACATGTTTCTGCAAGTTTGGTCACCCCCATGTAAGTTATGGGGCAGTAACAGCACTCTTTTCAAAACGTGTGTTTCAGCCCGAAATAAACGCGTTTTTTCCGACTGCAGAATCTCAGTGTAACTGCTAGGCTCAGAAGAGCCCACACACTAAGCTCTTAACCCCAGTGTGCAGAAAGTGTCAAAACGTGTTTCTCAGCAGAAATAAACATGTTTCTGCAAGTTTGGTCACCCCCATGTAAGTTATGGGGCAGTAACAGCACACTTTTCAAAATGTGTTTTTCAGCCCGAAATAAACGCGTTTTTTCAGACTGCAGAATCTCAGTGTAACTGCTAGGCTCAGAAGAGCCCACACACTCAGCTCTTAACCCCAGTGTGCAGAAAGTGTCAAAACGTGTTTTTCAGCAGAAATAAACATGTTTCTGCAAGTTTGGTCACCCCCATGTAAGTTATGGGGCAGTAACAGCACACTTTTCAAAACGTGTTTTTTAGCCCGAAATTACCGTGTTTTTTCCGACTGCAGAATCTCAGTGTAACTGCTAGGCTCAGAAGAGCCCACACACTCAGCTCTTAACCCCAGTGTGCAGAAAGTGTCAAAATGTGTTTTTCAGCAGAAATAAACATGTTTCTGCAACTTTGGTCACCCCCATGTAAGTTATGGGGCAGTAACAGCACACTTCTCAAAACGTGTTTTTCAGCCCGAAATAAACGCGTTTTTCAGACTGCTGAATCCCCATATTACTGCAAGGCTCAGAAGAGCCCACACACTCAGCTCTTAACCCCAGTGTGCAGAAAGTGTCAAAACATGTTTTTCAGCAGAAATAAACATTTTTCTGCAACTTTGGTCACCCCCATGTAAGTAATAGGGCAGTAACAGCACACTTTTCAGAACGTGTTTTTCAGCAGAAATAAACATGTTTCTGCAAGTTTGGTCACCCCCATGTAAGTAATGGGGCAGTAACAGCACACTTTTCAAAATGTGTTTTTCAGCCCGAAATAAACGCGTTTTTTCAGACTGCAGAATCCCCATGTAACTGCAAGGCTCAGAAGAGCCCACACACTCAGCTCTTAACCCCAGTGTGCAGAAGGTGTCAAAACGTGTTTTTCAGCAGAAATAAACATGTTTCTGCAAGTTTGGTCACCCCCATGTAAGTAATGGGGCAGTAACTGCACACTTTTCAAAACGTGTTTTTCAGCCCGAAATAAACGTGTTTTTTCAGTCTGCTGAATCCCCATGTAACTGCAAGGCTCAGAAGAGCCCACACACTCATCTCTTAACCCCGGTGTGCAGAAAGTGTCAAAACATGTTTTTCAGCAGAAATAAACGTGTTTCTGCAACTTTGGTCACCCCCATGTAAGTAATGATGCAGTAACAGCACACTTTTCAAAACTTGTTTTTCAGCCCGAAATAAAAGTTTTATTTTCAGTCTGCAGAATCCCCATGTAACTGCAAGGCTCAGAAGAGCCCACACATTCAGCTCTTAACCCCCGTGTGCAGAATGTGTCAAAACGTGTTTTTCAGCAGAAATAAACATGTTTCTGCAAGTTTGGTCACCCCCATGTAAGTTATGGGGCAGTAACAGCACTCTTTTCAAAACGTGTGTTTCAGCCCGAAATAAACGCGTTTTTTCCGACTGCAGAATCTCAGTGTAACTGCTAGGCTCAGAAGAGCCCACACACTAAGCTCTTAACCCCAGTGTGCAGAAAGTGTCAAAACGTGTTTCTCAGCAGAAATAAACATGTTTCTGCAAGTTTGGTCACCCCCATGTAAGTTATGGGGCAGTAACAGCACACTTTTCAAAATGTGTTTTTCAGCCCGAAATAAACGCGTTTTTTCAGACTGCAGAATCTCAGTGTAACTGCTAGGCTCAGAAGAGCCCACACACTCAGCTCTTAACCCCAGTGTGCAGAAAGTGTCAAAACGTGTTTTTCAGCAGAAATAAACATGTTTCTGCAAGTTTGGTCACCCCCATGTAAGTTATGGGGCAGTAACAGCACACTTTTCAAAACGTGTTTTTCAGCAGAATTAATCATGTTTCTGCAAGTTTGGTCACCCCCATGTAAGTTATGGGGCAGTAACTGCACACTTTTCAAAACGTGTTTTTCAACCCGAAATTACCGCGTTTTTTCCGACTGCAGAATCTCAATGTAACTGCTAGGCTCAGAAGAGCCAACACACTCAACTCTTAACCCCAGTGTGAAGAATGTGTCAAAACGTGTTTTTCAGCAGAAATAAACATGTTTCTGCAAGTTTGGTCATCCCCATGTTAGTTATGGGGCAGTGATAGCACACTTTTCAAAACGTGTTTTTCAGCCCGAAATAAACCCGTTTTTTCAGACTGCAGAATCTCAGTGTAACTGCTAGGCTCAGAAGAGCCCACACACTCAACTCTTAACCCCAGTGTGAAGAATGTGTCAAAACGTATTTTTCAGCAGAAATAAACATGTTTCTGCAACTTTGGTCACCCCCATGTAAGTTATGGGGCAGTAAAAGCACACTTTTCAAAACGTGTTTTTCAGCCCGAAATTACCGCGTTTTTTCCGACTGAAGAATTTCAGTGTAACAGCTAGGCTCAGAAGAGCCCACACACTCGGCTCTTAACCCCAGTGTGCAGAAAGTGTCAAAACGTGTTTTTCAGCAGAAATAAACATGTTTCTGCAACTTTGGTCACCCCCATGTAAGTTATGGGGCAGTAACAGCACACTTTTAAAAAAGTGTTTTTCAGCCCGAAAAAAACGTGTTTTTTCAGACTGCTGAATCCCCATGTAACTGCAAGGCTCAGAAGAGCCCACACACTCGGCTCTTTACCCCAGTGTGCAGAAAGTGTCGAATCGTGTTTTTCAGCAGAAATAAACATGTTTCTGCAACTTTGGTCACCCCCATGTAATTAATGGGGCAGTAACAGCACACTTTTCAAAACGTGTTTTTCAGCAGAAATAAACATGTTTTTGCAAATTTGGTCACCCCCATGTAAGTAATGGGGCAGTAATAGCACACTTTTCAAAATTTGTTTTTCAGTCCGAAATAAAAGCGTTTTTCATGCTGCAGAATCCCCATGTAACTGCAAGGCTCAGAAGAGCCCACACACTCAGCTCTTAACCCCAGTGTGCAGAAGGTGTCAAAACGTGTTTTTCAGCAGAAATAAACATGTTTCTGCAAGTTTGGTCACCCCCATGTAAGTAATGGGGCAGTAACTGCACGCTTTTCAAAACATGTTTTTCAGCCCGAAATAAACGTGTTTTTTCAGTCTGCTGAATCCCCATGTAACTGCAAGGCTCAGAAGAGCCCACACACTCAGCTCTTAACCCCGGTGTGCAGAAAGTGTCAAAACGTGTTTTTCAGCAGAAATAAACATGTTTCTGCAAGTCTAGTCAAAGCCATGTAAGTTATGGGGCAGGAACAGTAGACTTTTCAAAACGTGTTTTTCAGCCAAAATAAACACATTTTTTTCTAACTTTGAAATCCCAATGTAATATCCTGGCACAGAAGAGCTCACTGACTCAGCTCTTAACCCCAGTGTGCAGAAGTTGTCAATACGTGTTTTTCAGATGAAATAAATGCGTTTTTTTAATCTTTGGTCATCCCCATGTAACTTATTGGGCAGGTACATTACACTTTTCAAAAAGTGTTTTTCAGCCGAAATAAACACAATTTTTTCAATCTTTGGAATCCCAATGTTACTGCCTGGCTCAGAAAAGCCCACTAAGTCAGCCCTTAACCCCAGTGTGCAGATTTGTCAAAACGTGTTTTTCAGAAGAAATAAACATGTTTATGCAACTTTGGTCATCCCCACGTAACTTATGGGGCAGGAACAGCACGCTTTTCAAAACTTGTTTTTCAGCCGAGATAAAAGCGTTTTTTTAAACTTAGTTAGCCCAATGTAACTGCTGGAGCCAGAAGAGCACACCGAGTCAGCTCATAGCACTACTGTGCTGAAGTTGTCAAAACGTGTTTTTCAGCCGAGATAAACGTGTTGTTTCAAACTTAGGCACCCCAATGTAACTGCAGGTGCCAGAATTGCACATTGAGTCAGCTCTTCGCCCCATTGTGTAGAAGTTGTCAAAACGTGTTTTTCAGCCTAGATATACGCGTTTTAGCAAACTTTGGCAACCCAATGTAACTGCTTGGCTCAGAAGTGCACACTGAGTCAGCTCTTAGCCCCACTTTGTAAAAGTTGTCAAAACGTGTTTTTCAGTTCAGATAAACGCCTTCTTGTTAATTTTTGCATCCCAATGTAACTGCTTGGCTCAGAAGAGCAAACTGAGTCAGCTCTTAGCCCCACTGTGCAAAAGTTGTCAAAATGTGTTTTTCAGCCGAGATAAATGCATTTTTTGCAATTTTGGGCACCCCAAAGTAACTGCTTGGGCCAGAAGACCACACTTGTGAAAACTTGTTTTTCAGCCGAGATAAAAGCGTTTTTGCAAATTTTGGCATCCCAATGAAACTGCTGGGCTCAGAAGAACACACTGAGTCAGTTCTTAGCCTCATTGTGCTGAAGTTGTCAAAACGTGTTGTTCAGCAGAGATAAATGCATTGTTGCAAATTTTGGCACCCCAATGTAACTGCTGGTGCCAGGTGAGCACACTGAGTCAGCTCTTAGCCCCACTGTGCAGAAGTTGTCAACACGTGTTTTTCAGCCAAGATAAACACGTTTTTTGCAACCTTGGGCATCCCAATGTAACTACTCGGGCCAGAAGAGCACACTTGTCAAAACGTATTTTTCAGCTGAGATAAATGCATTTTTCCAAAATTGAGCATCGCAATGTAATTGCTGGGGCCAGAAGAGCACACTGAGCCAGCTCTTAGGAGCAGTGTTGAGATCTTGTCAAAATGTAATTTTCAACTCAACCAAATGCTTTTTGGCAACCTTGGGCATTCCACTTTAAATGCTGTGGCCAGAAGTGCATTCTTAGGAGCAGTGTTGAGATCTTGTCAAAACGTAGTTTTCAACTCAATCAAGTGCTTTTTGGCAAACTTGGGTATCCCACTGTAAATGCTGTGGCCAGAAGTGCATACTGACTCAGCTTTTAGCCCCACTGTGCAGAAGTTGTCCCTAAGCTTCTCTCTCCCCATCTGTGTGCCTGTGTGTCTCATGGAGAGCAAGCTGGGGTATAGAAAGAGACAAATTCCTAATGCAAGAAATTGTATATGGCTAATCATTTAGTTTGGCAACTCCGCTAATTGTTACAGTCAGTAATAGTAAAAAAAATATATTGGTTTTGAAAAGTCTATAAAGGATTTTGTGTCTTTCTCTGGGTGATTCCTCATAAGCAAAAATAGATGATACTATATTTGGGTTGCTCTACTAGTTTGTAACACAAAGTTATTGTCTCTTTCATCACTTATGATAACACAGAGTCACAGTACAAAACTAGTGCCTTCATGAAAGCAACTCAATGCAGAGCAGTGGGCAGAGTTCTGTACTTGTAACTGGAAGGTTGTGATTCAAATCCAAATGACACAGTCGTGTTACACCTTTGAGCAAGGTACTTCACATTAATTGTGTCAGTAAAATACATGTTTATATAAATAGGTGCAAATGTAAGTGGCAGTTAAATAAAATTGTAAATTAAGAACAGTGCTCCATGCAGTATGTCTGTTTTAAAGCCTTATGGCTGTCCCATTACCTGGTCTCTAATCTTAGTTTCACATCTCTGATAAAAGATCATCTGGATTTGACTATTTTCACCCTGTGAAGCAGAATTCATTGCTGAGTTGAAATTAAGTTTATACTTACAGTCTCATACACAGTAGACATACTGTACATATAGCTGTGCAACTGTAGGCATATTCAAGACCCTTTATAAAGTATAAATGAATTCTCACTGGAAATTCTCAAAGGAAACAAATTAATCGGTGTTCAATAGAGTAATGGAATTTATAAGAAGAAATATTTAGAGTTTCTAGACATACTAATTTTAGTAATACAATATTTTGGAAAAAAAATTCTTAATACTAAGAACATACTGTATGTTGAATTAACATGCTTTGATAATATATTCTCAATCCAATTTTTTCAATTTCTGAAAAACAAACCAAGGTGTGTGTCAAAATTTTAAGAGATGAAACATGAATTTTAAGTTAAAAGTTTAACCTATTTCCAAATAACAAAATTATGATATTCTACATTAAGTGAAAACATACTACCTTTTATTTTTTTACCCTAAGTTAAGGAGTGCAGTTTTGTTATATAAAAATTAAGATCTACCTCCTCTCATTTGCAGTCAAATGTGTATTCAAACATTTTGCAGTATAAATATTCTAAGATGGTTTCTACAATTTCATGAATTTCATAAGAAATTGAAAGAATGTCTATCATCCTAAGCAGACAACTTCTTGTTTAGGTAGTACTGTATATATTCAAAGAGCAGACTTTATATTCAGAGATGTCAGGACACATGAGCAGTGTTATTCTATCAACATTTGTTGCTTCTGAGCTTTGTACATTTTCTGTGTATTTGACAGTTCTGCATTTCTTTCTAGATCCTACCTTGGATTCCCAATCTGTCCAGCCAGTATGGATATTCTTTTGAATCCAGGAAGACAGGATAATTGGTGATGTTGACTGTTCATACATTCATATTCATGAGCTATGAAGGACAAGTGGGCATACAGAGGTGTAGCAGTAAGTGCTGTTGCTTCACAACGTTTGAGTCCCGGGCTTCATTCAGCCTTTGGGTGCCTTCTCTGCAGAGTTGGCACATATCTCTATCTACACACGTTTTCTCCAGGAGGTCCAATTTCCTCAAGATTAATTGGTGACCATGGTGTCCCACTTTCCTCCCTGTGCTCAGAGCTCAGCACTGGATTGGTATGATCCTTGTCAGGATTATGTGTTTCTTGATTTTGGGTACATGGATGAAAAACAAAGACAAAATAGTGTTGCAGTGATAAGTATTGTTGCTTTGCAGTTGTTTCAGTTCCTAGGGTGTTGTCTGTATTAAGTTTATATGTTCTCCCCGTGTTTGTGTGGTTTTCCTCCAGATGCTCAAGTTTCCTCCTACAGTCCAAAGACATACTGGTAGGTTAATTGGCTCCTGAGAAAAAATTGGCCTTAGAGTTAGCATGTTTGTGTAAGTGTGTGTTTGTGTCTGTGTTCCCTGTTATGGACTGGCATCCTGCCTCATGCCCTTTGCTTGCTGGAATAGGCTCCAGCTCCCCTGCAACCCTATCAATGTAGCGTTAGAATCAATATTCTAAACTAATATTTATATTATGCTATAGGGATTCTGCCCTTCAGCAGCAACTGGAAAGAAATGACAGCTACCAAAAGAAAAATTGTTTCAGTCTGCTAAACCCTTGAAACTAATAATAATTCCTGGACACTTCACTCAAAGCGCTTTACAGGTAATGGGGACTCCCCTCCACCACCACCAATGTGTAGTCCCCACCTGGATGATGCAATGGCAGCCAAAGTACACCAGTACACTCACCACACACCAGCTCTCAGTGGGGAGGAGAACAGAGTGGTAAAGCCAATTAATAGATGGGGATTATTAGGAGGCCATGTCTGATACCCTAGGATTTTTAATGACCATGGAGAGTCAGGACCTTGGTTTTACATCTCATCCTAAGGACTGCATCTCTTTACAATATAGTGTCTCCTTCACTATACTGGGGCATTAGTACCCACACAGACCGCAATTGTGAACGCCACATATTGGTCCCACTAACACGTCTTCCAGCAGCAACCTTAGCTTTCCTAGGTGGTCTCCCATCCAGGTACTGGCCAGGTTCACACCTCCAGAGCTTCAGTGGGTTGCTACTTGTGAGTAGCATGGTGATGTAGCAGCTGGCTAGGGTGTAAAAGGGATGAAAAGTCACTTTTAGGATAATAATCCAAAGCATAAAGTAAAAACTACACAAGAGAGACTTAAGAGTAATAAATTAATGGTCTTGAGTGGCATTGACTAATTCTTCATTTGAATCTTTTTGACAGTCTGTGGAAAGACTTCCTTAAGCAATCCCAAACGTAAAAGAGTTTAAGCAAACCTGCCTAGAAAAGTATGCAAAAATTGCACAAAGCCAGTGTAAAATGTAGATCTTACCTAAAATGAAAAAATACCTACTGTATGTATCATTTTGTAAGCTCACAAAACGGGACACCATTGGATAGATCTGTATATCTAGAGGAGAATAACTGTTTTTATAAAACAAATAAAAACAAAATACACCATAAATATATTGTATATATTTTTTGCTTTAATATTCTGTACATTAATTACATCATTAAATTTGCTTGAACTTTCCATCTTATCCAAGCCATTAACTACATCATCTAGATATTCTTTCAGTATTACTCTATCAACATTTCTGAGTATGTACACTAATACAAGGTTAGCATTATTTATCTGTCAGATGTGCTATTTAAAATATGTCACCACAAATTCTCCCATTAGCCACTGTCAGGACATCTCACTGAAGCTGCCTATTAGCTGAAAGAGAACTCTTCTAACATTTAAGCTCTGAATGCCTATTGTGTTCGACAGTAAGATGTTCCTCTCCATGATTCTGCATTCTGAAAGGAAACCACAGAACTACCTCCTCGATTACATTGATTTTGCCTCCTTGCAAAAAGATGAGGTCTTTGCCTCAGTACCAAACTTAATAATTACAGAAGACCTCTCCATCCAAAAATGTGACAGGTTATTTTTCTTCTTATGCCATGGTCTCCATCTTTTTTTTTTCTTAAATTGAAAAAAATGTTTTGCATATTAACAAATCATTATAAAATCACAAAAAGGCTGAAATACAAGTAAAATCAAATTGACATACAAGTTACACTGAGATAAACTATTTTTAAAATTAGGCTTAAGTGGTTTGAATAATGTCATTTTACATAATGGGAAATAATTGGATTTACAAACAGAGGATTCACAGCTATGTTGAATTCCTGGTTGTCCTTTTCTTGGCTGTGTTTTTTAAGTACTTTGGGGAGCAAGTCATAAAACAAATGTATTGAATTACAGTGTTGTAATGCATCAAATTAGTAACAGTCAAATTAGATAATGTGTGATAGAACAGAAGTTGTCCCTTTTAGTTTAAATACTCATGAAATCAGTTTTACAAAGGACAAAAAACAAGCACACTTTCACAGTTTTGATTAACAGGGAAAACAGTATTGCTGTACCCAGATATTCCAGATTGTGTTTGCACACTGACAAGGGGTAGAGCTGGAAAACTAAAATCACTTCTCATCAGCATTATTGTAAATACTTTTTGACAACTGAAAAACATACTGATATAATCCAACCACACATCCTCAGTTTTAAAGCTTGTGCTCTGTTTGTGTTCAGATTTGCAATGGTGTTGCTCAGTTTTTTTCTGTTTCCCTACTATTCTGCCATGCTTATCACAAAATAACTTGCTTTGTCATTCATGCCATGGTTCCTTGTATCAGGCTTCAACCCTCTGTACATTGTCAAGCTTTAATATGGTGTTGTTGGACACTACTGCACCTAGATTATGTTTTTTTGTGCACATGATAATAAACTGTCTAAGGCATCATTTAGAAGAAAGTGATCTTGTGGTTATTTCATGTAGAAAGATGCTTTTCATACTTCCTACGATTAACACAGTTTGAACAAAGTTCAAAATATCTGCATTATAATATATAACAATAAAAGCAACAATACATACTGTACTATAGCAACACAAAATTCCCTGTAATCACTTTTCTTACCACCTGGCATCTGATACCTGACCTGTCCATCCATGTGGTCAGGAATGAGAGCTGAGTGATGCTGGTAAGTAAGACAGTAGAAATGAAATAGAAGACAAGGAGAATCCCTCTGGATTAGGCACTTTGAGGTGTATTGTTAGTAACAGTGATGAATGGACAATTAGAAATGGAAGTGTGGAGAAACAATATAGGCAATTTGAAACATGTGCAGACTGCTCATATCCACAAAGTCACAGAAAACTATTATCTTGACACCAGACAGTTTTGCAGGTGCTGCTATTAAATATACATATGACTCAGACAGCTACTGTATAATCATAATGGAAGTCATATCACTGAATACAAATTAGGATTGTCTGAAACAGACACAACTGAACCCAATTCTCTTTGGAAAGTCAGCCTGTTGATTCTATTCTGGCAGAAAACATCATTCATTTCTATAAGAGATTAAGAAATAAGATGTTTATATTTAAGATGCTCTAGCATCTTCATTTCTAAAAGGTAAGAAGACTTGGTGCTCTCTACCATTCACAAGTATTCTTTTCATTCACACTGTTATTTTTGGTAAGACGTTCTCCCATTCGATTTCTTTCATAAACCAACTTTATCTCCCACATTGTCTGCACCTTGAAAAGCTGTTTATAAACAAGAGTCTCCAGGTCTCCTGGAGGACAGGAGCCCAGTACTACAATACACTGTAGTTACTTGTAGATCGTATATTATAGGTGCTAGGTAACTGCTAAATGATTCATCTCTGAACAATAACTTAACATCATTTAATTGTCATTACCTACATAATGACAGGTGTTTTTGTCAGTAATTTTTATACATCATTTGAAACACAAATATGAATCACTCCTCAAGGAGAAGTGCTTCCTTGATTGAACAAATTACAGATTTCATTGATCAATAAGTTCTCCCAAACCAGAGTGACCAATAAGATTGACTGGACTGTGGCTCTCCAGAAACATTTGTCGTTTGATCCAAGGTTTTGTATACATGCAAAAGAGTTTGGTAAAAAAAAATACTACAACTATGTTAGTTGTACTGTGTGTAGAACAACAGTGACAAGCTATTTTATAGACTGAGTATTAGTGTGCATAGAAGTACGTTTTTGCATTAAACTACATTAAATCAATATAATAAATGGGGTGGTGCGGTGGTACTGTGGCTACGGATGTGCACCTGTGGCTGGAAAATTGATGGTTCAAATCCCATGTCTGGATGAGATGGTTACCCCCAACTGCTCCAGGGGTACAATGGCTGAACCTGTGCTCTGACCCTAAGCTTCTCTCCCTGTATGTGTGTCTCATGGGGAGCAAGCTGGGGTATGCAAAAAGACAAATTAATATAATATTAAGCATATGTCAATAAAAAAGAAAATTAGATGTATGCAATTATTTTATTGTATTTTGGGGGATATTTGGGTAGTTATAAAAGTATGTACTGTGTTGATTAATATAATTATAATGTAGAAACCTGTTAGGAAAACCAGAAAGTATATTTAACTATTGAATCTCCGGGGAAATATAATGTTTCAAGACATGGTATGGATACATGGAATCATTCACATCCGAAGAAGGCTCCACAGCCGAAACGCTGTTCTATCTTTTCTTCAGCATGTCATAAACCTTTACTTGATCCTTTGCAGCCTATGCATGCTGACGCAGCTACCTACTTGAACTACATGGAATCATTGTTGTGCTTTTACAAAAAAAATGTCAGGCTTTAAAATCCAAACACAGGTGTGCAGGACTGAGATATACTCAGTGAAACAATGCTTTCCCATTGACATTTCCTCTCAACAGCCAAAGGCTCTGAGTGCTGCAACACTGAGGTAGAATAGTACTTAACTGCAAATCAAAGCCTAAACAATGGCAGAAAGAGGTGAAGCCCTTTGCTAAAACACAGATCAGAAACCAAATAACAGGAAAAAACAAACGAGTAACAACGTCTTCAAAGCACAATACTGCCCTGCAAGAAATCTTCCATAATTACAGCAGTTATGCAGCTCTATTCATTGCAAAAATATAATACAAAACTGCAATATTCTAAGTAAAGCTGATTTACTGTCACAATCAGTCCATAATTCTTAAACTAGTCTCATAAACTGCACAGTAGCTGAGTAGCAGTTTCCAGCAGGAACAGAATTCTGTGCTGGTTAAGATCATCAACCTCTCTGAGAACAATACATCACAAAGCATTTTCAAAAGAGTTCTGCCAGGGACTCTGAGTACTGAGGGCCACAGCATGGTTATCTGTGGAATGCAGTCCAAGAAATTTCAAATATAACACTGGCATACAAGTGACAGGCTATGTCGCTAACCAGCCTGCCCAAGAGCTGAGTCCCAGGCCTTCCTGTCTCAGACAGCACAAGCACCTGTGCATAATCAGAAGCCTGATGTAGGAGGCCTGTAATATTGTGTTAAACACACAGGATTTTCCATGTGTGGTTTGTATTTTGTAGATACTAGATGTGTTAAAATTTCATATTTATTCTGGACTTGAAATTTCTTAGCTTTCTTATTAAACTGAAACTGGGAATTTTAGGTAGTCATACAAACTGACAATAATAATTCTACCCACAGACTAACCTTTACATCTTTGATTTGGGAATTTTTCAGCTTTCTGGTTTGAAAATGAATTACAAAAATACTGTATCTCCTCGCTTTGTGCAATGCAGTGGCTCAAAGTACATCTGTAAATAAGTACAGAAGCCTGATTACTGTTGAAGAATTCTGTGACAGTGATTATTTGCCCCACCAGACAGGCATGTAAAAGGAAAAGGAAGAATTGCATGACGAAATATTTCTAAAGTGAAAACTATGGAGCATGTTTTCATTTGCTCAATGCATGGTAGTGCCAACAGGAATACTTTCATGGGAAAAAATACTATGAAATAATTTAGGATTTCTAACAACTGAAGATCCAATCATATTTACAGCCTACACAAACGGTACTCCACAAATTAAAGGTAAAATATTTATCAGTTCAGAGCTAAAATCTATCTCAGCTGTATTTTTTAAATAATTTGTCTCAATTCTGCAAGAAAGTCAATGACATAAATAAAATTGATGTACTAACAGAAGAAGTGTGCAGTGAAAATTGGAAAAGACTTCTTCACTCAGGGTTGTGGGTTGAGATAAGGATGTTACCTGAACTCAGCACTATTCAACATATTTATATAATCTAATGGAGATGTTGGAACAGACTACAACTCCTGTCCTCACATTGCACAAACAGATAAAGTTTCTGCTCTTTGACATTAACCTAGTCCTGCTATCGCCTGCTGTCGAATAAGGGCTATAGCATTACCTGGAATTGTTGGAGCCCTGTTGTTCGACTTAAGCACTGGCTGTAAATCTGGACAAAAAGAGTCATGGTTTATCAGAAGAAAAAAAGATCTCAGGGAAACAATAAATAATAACACATAAGGCACATGATGGTAAAGTATGTTAGCATTGCTGCCTTGCAGCACTGGGGCCCTAGGTTCAATTCCTAGGGTGCTGTCTGCTTAGAGTTTGTATGTCCTCTCCATGCTTGCATGGATTTCATCTGGGTGCTACAGAGCCCTCTTACAGAAAATGATGGATGGAACACACACAGTAACCTCCTACAAATACATTGAGCTGAAGATCGATTCATGAGGGAGGTTTGACCTGGCAGTGAGGATAATGAGGTAGGACTCAGGAGAGGAAGATTCTTCTATGTCATAAGAAGGAGACTTTGCAATAACACCCCACCCAAAAGAAATCTGACTCAGAATATTTGAAAGTGTAATTCAACCAAAGAGTAAGGTCTCATCACAAACCAGAACTACACTAAATAAGAAAAAACACCCCATAGAAGCCATGAATACAGAGTTCTCTAAGAACTTTTCTCTTCTTTGGTCAATACATGCAAAACAATACATGCAGGGATGAAGGGGGGGCAGACTGTTCAAACCCTTAGCAGAATTTGAATGTCCAGGACTAGGTTCAACACCTTTACAGTGCCAGGGGATCTTTAATGACCAAGCAGTAATAAAAAGGCATAAAATCTCATCCAAAGGACAGCAGTTCCTACAACAAAGCAGTGTCTCAGCTCTGGTAACCATGCTGGGAGATTGGCTTGGATTAAATCTTGGATTAAAGTTCTGAGTGCACTGTTTGATAGATGTGCCATATGTATTTCATAATAAAACCATGGCTTTACGTTTATTCCTATGTTTAGCTAACCAAGATCTAAACCTATTTCATTTGTGATGGTTGAGCAAAGAATTGATAATGTTAAAATAAATGTTTTCCAGTGTGAGGTCGGTGTGAATCAAATAGAGAAGAATGATCTATATCATTGTTATACTGTCACCAAGTAAAAAAGTATGGATTTGTTCAGCATAAAAACCGTACACCTGGACTTAATATTGTGAAGACAATGAATTATCTTATTGGTCAATCTGCCTTGATGCAAAGTTTAATGCAAACAAGGACATTCAACTTCACAACAACATTACTTGGCTTAGCTGTGGGAAGTTTTTGCAGCTCTTGATGCATTTAGCATCTTTTAATCAAAAATAAGTCAAAATAACCTAAAATAGATGATAACAAATAAGTTTTGCAAATAACATTTCTAACTGACAGCATCACACATCTTCACAAAATCCATCTGTAGGGAACAAGAAAACTGGGTCTTTTTGAATTACTGTTGGTATTTCTTGCAAAATTCGTCTTTTATTTCTTGATCCACATCTTAATTTATATAAGCAACTGCTAAAATGTAGGTAGAACTATTAATTGATATTGTAAAATGTATGAGTGGCACACAAATCTGTTAATAGAAATGAATACGTTAACTTTTGGTATGCCACTTCTGAAAGATTATTGACCCCTAACTACTGTGTAGCAAACTCAGAAGTCCTGTGTCACTAGAAGATCAGGTGGTTTTCAAACCAGTGTAATCTTATCAGTCCCGTGATGTGAGAGTACATTTTTCTTCATATTACACCACTGGGCTTCAGATCTCTTAAGATGTGGCATCATGGGAACATTCAGTAATACTGAGTAAAAAGAAACACCACCAGAAACAGAACAGCACAGAATTAAGTACAGAGGATGTAATAGCAGCTCAAACAGGTAAGAGAATAGTATAACACTCTGTTAAGTGGCTACAGGATGAAAATAATTTGAATAATTTATTATTTTAATATCTGCCAGTTTATAAAAATGAAAACCATCTTGAGATCTACGGCAGAGTACTTAGCATATCTTCTGCTCTTGCTTGTATTATCTCAGTGTGAAAACAACTGTCACGCATCAGATTAATGGCAACACTGCCTTTTATCTTTCAGACCCCTTTCAGGATCCTAACTCTTTCATGGTGATCCCCTCTTGGGAAACACCGTGCAGTCCTCTTACTCACTACCTATTCTAACTAACTATTCACTCTTTGTCTTCATTAGTCTATACGAACTACACATCCTCATCACACTAATTAGATCTGATTAACTCTTCACATTTTGTCTTCCTCAATCACAAGGGACGAAGGTATTTGATTAGACTTAATCCTTGTCACCCAATTGCAATCTTTCCTAAAATCATTTCAACACAAACACCTATAGAGTATCAACTTGATTAACTTTGTGTCACTCATACTGCGCATTAAAGTAATCACTTGCAATCAATGTTTCATTTGCACTCATTACCAAGTTTTTGTACTCATTACCCTGATTTTCAGTAATATTTCCCATTACTAACTATCCCGGCTCATGCTGTTTGGCCACGGATGCTTCCCTAGAACAAACATTTGCATCTTGTGGAAACTTCTTATTTCTACTTTTATCTCACTCTCTCTGAGATGACCTGTCAGTCTGCTGCTAGTCAAGTCCAGGGAGAACTGGACTCAACCTGTGCCATTTAAACTCTTCTCTCTCAGCTGTGGTAAAAAAATGCACTGCTACCTTGCCAAGCACTGCCCCACTCCTCCAGGTGTAGGAGGTCTGCCTCCAGTCTACTGGTTCCGCTGCCCAGCAATATTCCTCGGCAGTGCACCTCAACCAGCTGGATCCTGGCAGATGAAATACCCTGCATCCTGTCTGTCCTGTACCTCTAATGGTCCATCAATACAGCTTAAACTGTTTTTTCAGGTGAGAAAAGGGGAGAGCTGTTATTCTTCTTCCTTCCAGGCTGGAGCATAGATATAGAATGAAATAACCTCAGAGGAGTAATCAGTTCCATGTAGAACTTTTCCTCACAACTCCTTATTTACATGGAATTTCATTCCCTCTGAGTGCTAATTACTCAATCAGACCAGCTGTGCCTCATTCTATTTTTTTGTTCTCACAATGCCACTTCTCATGGCCTCACACATAGTCAAGTCATGGGTCAAGTTTTCCCATCATGTCTGGAAGGTCATGGCATGCTGTTCCTTAATGGGACAGTGCAGGCCAGAGCACATGTGACACACTGACACTTCCTTACTGAGACAGCACAGACCAGAGCAAAAGAGGCACAATAACAAAACACTCACTCTATGAGATAATGGAGATCATAGCAGAAAACACACACTGACACTCCCTCATTGACACAACACAGACCAGAGCAAAAGAGTCATTCTCACACTACATCCTTGAGACAGTGCAAACTGGAGCAGAAGTGATACACTGAGACACTGCAGGCCAGAGCAGAAAGGACACGGTGATACTCTAAGGTCTAGACTAAGGTCTGCTCAGACAAAGGTAGTTCTAGGGTTCTTGTTAAGTCACTGCACGCTTGGTTGCATTTCTCAAAACATTTTTTGCATTTTACAGTTTCAAACTTGATGCTTTTAACACAGTATTTTGCAGGTATGACACAAGATATGAAAGCATACATGGAAAATAACAGATAAGAGATTTAAACTCTTTGTACAGTGTCAGCTATTTAAACACAAAAAGATTCTATTTGGCTGGGGAGATACTCCATGAAATACAAAATACAATGTGTTGTTAAGACTAAACCCCATATAGTCCACCTACTGTAGAATAAAATTAACTTAAATTCAAGTAAAGCCTGACTAGTCTGTGATACAAAGCCCATGTCATTGACTAAATATTGTTAAACAAAAATTTGTACCAGAGGGCAAATAAACTTGTTTTTAAATGTGCTGATTTTTTCTCTAAGACTTTTTTGTAGTTGAACATTTGTATAATCACAAGAAAATATTCCTTTTATTGGGTAGCTCATGTCCTGCCAGGCCTATGTGTACTGCATGGAGGTGGTATTCACCTTGATGTTACATTTCCTTGCAAGTCTGGAAAAGTCATTAAGATAAGCAAATATCTTTTGTACAAAAGAAGTGTTTTAAAAGCTTTCTTCAGCCCATGGATGCATTTCTTAAAATATATTGCACTTAAAATGTGTCAGCTTCTCCTGTGAAAAAGACAGAGAAGGCCACAGAATACAGTATTTGTACTATTATCCGTGTGTCTGCTTCTAAAAGAAGCATGGTTCTTATAATGAACACAACTTTACCAATACCCTGGTTTAAAAAAAGAGTGACATTTTACTCGGTTTTAAATGTTAAAAAGGGAACATGCTGATCGCAAGAAATATCCAAAAAAACAATTCCCTTTTCACGTCCATACCTGCTTGATCACAGTTTTAAGGACATTTTCTGTACAAACAGTTGAGAAGCCCAATACGACAGGCCTTTAGACAACACTGAACCCGGGCTCTCTTGTGAACTCTGTTTTCCACTCCAACCAGTGTGGACACAGCAGACAGCAAGGGCAAGGCTACACATTGGTGACCTCGATCCCTGAGTAGCTGAGCACTGGACTACCTTCTGTCCTTGGCTGGGGATCCTTACGGGCTTCTTTTGGGAGGGAGCCACAGCTGCTGTGGAGCCCCATTTCTCTCCCACTGTAGGTCTTTGGGTTAAAGCCCAGGGGAAGCTGAAACAATAATGAGGGAGAGAGAAGAATCAGAGCCAGTGAAGAAAGGCAAGACCACAGGAAGAAGTGACTGCAACTCTGCAAATCCTGGAAAAATATGTAGTGGCAGTTAATAACATCTAAAAAACATGCATGGTAAAGACCATTACAGAAGTGAAATTCAGTCCTAAGAGACAGTGTTGAAAATGTGACCTATCTGAAAGTTTACCAGTCGTTTACTGTCGTTTACAGTGACGTTTGTGCCATTTTATCAAGTTTTCCTTGGCTTACTAAGCTCTACTGTTTTATAGCTGTATACCACCTATTAAATGGGTTTCCTAAACATACTCTATAGTCATTAAAAATCCTAGGGCATTTTAGGGATGTAACCCGAGTCCTGGCCTCCTAATAATCCCAATCTATTAAATGGCTTCATCACTCTGTTCTCCTCCCCACCGAGAGCTGGTGTCTGATGACTGTACAGGTGCACTATGGCTGCCACGGCATCATCTAGGGAGGGCTACATAGTGGTTCCACAGCACCAGACAGGTTGGCAGTAGAGGGGTCCAGGGACAGGTACCAGAGGACTTGCTAGTACCCACCTTCCCCATGCACCGATTAAGGAAATGGTCATCCTCTGGTGGTCTGCTCACTGGGGAAGTCAGGCGTCCCATTGTGCTCTGTCGCAAAATAGTGTATGTTCCTACTCTCTCGTAGTCCTGCTGCAGACCCAACCTGAGGAAATATGAGTACCGAGCCTTAGTCACTACTTTCATCCCTGCATTCTTCACAACACCAGCCAATCAGTCTTACCCACCGCACTGCCATCTGGACACCTCTCTGCACAACACACAGTCAGTCTTACCCACTGCACTGCCAGCCTCACCCCTCTCTGCACAACACACTGCTGGTCTTATTGCATAGTTATTAAAGGTTATTAAACAGGTTGTGAAGTGTTGAGGTTGCTGGTTACACCAGTTTTTTTTTCATATGCCCTGAAGCGCAAGAAAGCAGAGATTGGTGCCAGTGGATGGGTGTGTTTATTTAAAGTGAAGGGTTTGTTTTTTTACTACTTCATGTTGTCTGAATAAACAAATACAAACCGTTACTGCCACCTACTGTGATAGAGTAAAAACAGCAAGGACCGTATTTTTGGCATATTCTATCTAAACATAGTGATCACAATTGTACACGATGTTCTTAATAAGGTGTAATTAGTATATTATACTATTTTAACATGACATCCACCGATTTTAATTCTACACATTTGACTATATAAACCAAGGCTTTGTTTTCCTTTTTATTGCTTCCCAACATTGTCTGGAAGATATAAACAATGTGTCAACATACTGTATACACATTTTTGTTTTTCAAAAACAGCCCCTTCTGTCTCCCATTTTCCCATTTTGTTTCCCATTTTGTATTGTTTGGAGTGTATGTATTTATTACATGCATGCAAAACCCTGGATCTGTCAACATTAAACATCATCTGCCAGGTGTTTGCCTAGTCTTGACTTTGTTTGAATTTAATTTGCTGCTTCTTCAGTGTTTGCTGATCTTAATTTGGTGTAACTCTGCAAAAGTGACTAACTATATCATTGATATAAATTAAGTAAAGCAGTGGTCCAAGTATAGATTCCTGCAGTACTCTACTAATTATATCACCCCAATTTGAATATTCACCCCTCACATACGATGTGTTTTTTTGCTAATTCTCAATCCATATGCACTCATTTCCCTGACAGCCAACTGCTTGTAATTCAAGCATTAATCTTTTATGGGGAATGTTATCTAAGACCTTCTGAAAATTTAGATAAACTTGTAGTCAGACAAGGAATATCATTACAGTAAGAATTAAGTGTCAATAAAATTTTCTAAAAATGCTTCTTTTTCCTATCAGGTTAGTGTTTTGTGCAAAGCACTAGGAATACAGCTTGAAAGGGACCGCCCGGTTAAGCGGCTTGTTGTGAGTCTCTATTAGAGACCAGGACTGCCTACCATTGACTAATCCATTCTGGGGCACTTTCCATGGTTTAAGCATGCAACAAGAAATCTTTCAGTCTTGAACACACCAAAAGACCCCATCTTGACTGGGAAACTGAATTAGAGTTCACCCAAAAGATTACTAATTTAAGAGGAACTAATGATGTGACAACCAATTACCTAGCATGATTTCCAGATTTTAAAGTGACTGTACAGCGCACTTTCTTTCTCACTTTACAGCTCCGATCACTCAATCAAACCATGGCTGAAAAATGGACCACATGATCAAGCCAGAAAACTTTAAGACACCAGGCTGCAAGTGAGTGATTCTGCATTTTTGTGATTTAAACCATCAAGGTATTGCAGGCTTATATTTCTTACGCTACCATCTTCTAACGTACTTCTAGAGGGAATATTGCCTAGTAATTAAAAGTTGCAAAATGATCCTAATGGGCAAATTAATTTACGTTCAGGTACAACTATCCAGTTTTCTAATAGAAATAATAAAGGTCAAAAGCAAACAAAAACAAATGTTTTGGCTTCAGTTTCTGATGATGGATGATTACATGAAAGTTATAACATTAATGACCAATTAAGTGAACTGAGGAGAGATCTTAAAGAATTTAGAAATGAAAGAGATACTTTCTGTGCTTCATAGAGAAATGAGAGATCTTAAGCCAAAACGTCAAGAGACGAATAAAACGGTAGCAGAGGTTGAAAATAGATATATTGTGATGAAAAATTATTAGAGTTAGTTCAATACCTAATGAAAGAAATAAGTATGATTTACAAAACTGATTATCATGAACATAAATTGCGACAAAACAATATCCAAATTTATATTGTGAAAAGAGGGCATCGGGGAAGAAGAAATGATCACGTTTCTTCTTCCATAGGAGCTCCTGAGGACAGTGAAGGCCTGAGGATAATTCATGCCCACTGCTCACTTATTAAAAAGTCTATAGACGATGTGAGAATGTACTCAATCATTGTGCAGTTTTCTAACTGGGATGAGGATCTTAAAAACTGCATGGAAAAAAAAGGAGATGTATTTTAAAGGGCATGGGTAGAATTTACTTCAAGATTTTACAGCAATAGTTCAACAAGAACAAAATCTCTTCAAGGCTATTAGAAAAATGCTTCAAGCTAAAAATTGAAGACATAAGTTTTATATCCTGCTTAACTGAAAGTCTTTGAAGGAGAAACAACAGTGATTTCTGATGATCCATGGGCAGCAAAAGAGGCGCTCAAGATCAAAGTACCAAGATTATATTATGATAACTTGGAGAAAAAAATTGAATAGATTTTTAGAGTGTCCAGTGAATGAAGAGAGAGCAATTGTACAAGTCTGTGGTGATGAATGTAGACAGAGAGTAGGAGAAGATGGGAATAATCCAGAGACAGTGCTGTGAATGCCAGTTGTTTATAAAAATACATCTGGGTATTGTCTGTTTTGAATAATAGTTATCTTGCTGACTTGTGCAATGATCCTGATGACAACAGTTCTAATGAGTAATGATATATTTTATACACCCTGGGATAAACCATGTTTTCATCACCCATCCACTGTCTCCACGCAGAACTTTAAACTCTCTCATTAAAACCGTCCTGGCCAGCATTGGATGAGTAAAATTTTAATATTGTAGCGCCACGCAGGGCACTTTAGCCATGCGCACGCAAGGTGGGCTGAGAACAACACCTGGGGGTGGGACTACACAACTGTATATAGTTTGGTGGAAGCTGGGAGACAGCCTCTTCCTGTTCCTGTCTGTGTTAGTGTAGGTGCAGCTCTGTAACCCCTTTCCCTGTGTGTGTACCTTTCCCTGGTTTGAGTTAATAAATGTGTTGTTCAACCCCATTCCCTGAGTCCCATGCCTGCTCCATTCCGTACCGAAACCTGCGGTCATTACATTGGTGTCATAGTGGAGCGGTCAAAGGCTCGGAGCACTGCGGTGAGAGGCCCAGCACGCGGGGAGAGAGCCCTGTCCGAGACAAGGAGCCTGCCCAGATGGAGGGTCCTGGTCTGGATGGAGAGCTTGCCCAGACGGAGGGTCCTGGCCTGGATGTAGAGCCTGCTCAGACGGAGAGCCTGCCCAGACGGAGGTCCCCTGCCCAGATAGAGAGGCTAGCAGGAGGAGCCTGCGGAGCAGCCTGCCTTGTGAGTACAGTCTGGAGGAATGGTTTGGGGTCGGCGGGACCCTAGACTCTTCAGACAGGGGCAATGTAGCACCACGCAGGGCGCTTTAGCCATGCACATGCAAGGCGGGCTGAGAACAGCTCCTGGGACTATGGGACTGTTAATAATAAACTAAATCGTTTGTTGATCTCACTTGTCTAAATTTGGTATTTTAAGGTCCTCACTGATGCTGTCCTGTTCCCTATAGGCGGGCCTGACTACGGGACTGTATATAGTGGGGTGGAGGCTGGGAGACAGACTCTTCCCTTCGTGTGTGTGTGTGTTAGTGAAGGTGCAGTGCTGTAACCCCTGTCCCTTTGTGTGTACCTTTCCCCAGTTCGAATTAATAAATGTGTTGTTCAAGCCCATTCCCTGAGTCCCATTCCTGCTCCATTCTGTACCAAAACCCGCGGTCATTACAATATCAACATTATAATATCAGGTGCTAAACTATTTTTATTAAGACATTTGATAAAGTGTAATTAATGAGCAAAATGTTTACTGGTCTTTGAGAATATAAATGTGATTAATTTTATAATAGTTATTTAAGTTACAAAGTAGACCACAACAAATGCTATAGTCAATGTTACAACTATTGTGACTATTGAAGTGTCTTGAGTAATCTAGATACAATGAGTAAAACCTGGTTAGTGTTAATATTTCCAGTTCTCAGGACTTTACCTTAAATAATTAGGTTCTGGGTAAATGATTAAGTGTCAATCAACAGTCCAGGAAGACAATCAGGTAGGAAAAAAGAGAGAAACGAAGAGAAAGGAGGGATGAGAAGGGACAGAAAGGCAGAAGATGAGAACCCTTTGTCCTGATCATCCATAGAGACCAAGCTGAAGTTATGTATTTGGACCTTGTTAAGAGATCTTGCTCTTCTGTGGTTGTTAGAAACTATGATTCCTGTGTAAAGAATCCCTCAGTTAAAATACTCTTCTAGTTAGTGGGTTCATTTTAAGAATAGGGAGAAAGATTATGAAGAGAGAGACTTAACTAGGTCATACTCTGTTTAGTTTAAAAGACAGATCTCACTTCTTTTGGCCTTTGTAGGTGTTGTTTAAGGGTTGAATACTTGGTTAGCTGTTTGGGTGTGGTCTGTCTGGGTGGTTAAAACTTAGGTCTCTGAAATGGCTTGTTCGTATTTGTAAATAGTGTAACTTGTATGTTGTGTGTTGTTTAGTGTATGTAATTTACTTATTGATTAGTCCGCTTGGTCATTTCTATTCACCCTCTATTTGTCCATGTATACAGTATCATAACCCCAATGTTATTTATGTCTTTGTAACCTGAGTGAATGATCAGCCATTTGTACAACAGCAGACTAACTCATATACAGTATAAAATTACTCTTAATAGTTTGGTATACGTGATTTGTTGTAGTAATAAAAATATACTGTGTATTTCCAGTCAGTGACTGCTTATTATTCTGTCCAGTTGATTCCTAATGGCTTTAAAGCACTCTCAAAATCTACTGATAAAATTTCTATTTATTCCTGTAAATTCAACTATCACATTCATTATACACCATGTCATATTCTCTGTTTGTGTCCATTATTGGTTTGGTTTGTTCAAAAAACTCTAACAAGTTAGTTAAGGAAGTCCTACCTTTTCTAAATCAACTACAAATTACTGTTTAGGATGTAATATCCATCACATGTAATCGGTCTGACTTATTGATCTATAATTATTTATCATCAATAATTGTTTATTAGTTACCTTATACTTCATTGCAATATTATTTTCTTTCTCTCTCATGGCCTCCCTTACATCCTTTTTTGCCTGTGCTTGCCATTCATTGGAATCCCTTTTTTAACTGGGTCTTGTTGTTTTTAATGATTTTATAAAGCACTTTTTTACCTCAGGTATTTCCTACCTTGATTTGTTGAACCATTTTGGGATTACTTTTTTAGCTGGTGATTTGCAACACTTGGTATAAATTTGATCTCTGCTTCAGCTAGAATCTCTTTAAACTATTGCCATCCATTCTACACTTATTCCATATCTATCCTATGCCTTCTTCTTCTGAGCTCTGTCCCATTCCTTCTAAGTCTACATTCTTGAAAGTATTAACTTTTGGACTAAATCTGCACAGTTTCAAAAAATAATTTGAAGCACACCATATTACGATTACAATTCCTTAATGATTCTCTCATCCATGTTTGCCTCACTCTGCCTAAACCCTGATTGTTTAGGTGCTTTAAGAAACTGTAATAAACTGAAAAATAATTAAGTCATTAACTATGTCTACCATTTCACTTTATGTTGTTGACATGCCAGTAGTTTTTTTTTCTCTGTTGTTGGGAAAATAAACATTTGAAAAATGCTATTTCAACCACAAAAAATATGTATGGGGGATCATTATCAGTATTACACACATTTTTAATGGGCTCTTTTCTGCCTGATGCAATACACAAAAATGACAAAAATAAATGACATAACAGGAATGACAAGTGGGAATGTAAGTCAATTCTGTTTTGTTAAAATGTTTACCAAGAGCAAATGCACTGTAACATTGTCAAGAAGTCCTTGCATTTTGAAGACACTTGTGATCCACACCTCCCCCAAACCTCCATTCCCTTCTGATTCTATCCCTCCCTTCCTTCCTTTTGTCTTCCATTTCAAGTGTAGAATGTGGACAAGATACAGATAAGCCTTCCCCAGTGCAGCCCTCACCTTGTGGAATTGATGAGGGCCTTCATCTCCTCACACAGGTGCCTGCGGATGATGTGCTTGTTGCTGGGAATCCCCAGCACAGCTGCCATGGCATCGGTGTTGAAGGCAGGCTCCAGGACCAACACAGCCCCATGGACACCACTGTTCTGAAGATTGTCAGCATACTCCTGCAAAGGTGGAGGATCATGAGATCATGTCTGTAGTCTCTGTGACATGCCACTTTGCTTGCTAGAAGCCAGCAAATATGACATGAATATCTTCTTCAGCAATTTCTTGAGCAATCCCTAGAAATCTGCTTTTTCACTGTAAGAAAATGTGTTAATGTTACTTATAACCCTTTGACTTGAGCTAGGAAGTACCAACCTCAAACAAAGGAGGTACAACTGGTTATTTTGATGCAGGAGATTCCTTGGGATCCTTCAAGAAATAGATTTACTGCATAGTATAAAATAATCAGATAAGTAAATTTGCAGCTACCAAATTAGTTGCTGAAAGGCTTTTCCTAAACTTTGTAGTGCTACAAATGGGGGGTTACAAAAATGATGAAAACCGAGAATCGACTGAGCAGTTTAGTCGATAAGAAAATAATTATTCATAATCCCCAACTTGTAAGTGTTTTTTCTAGAATATACCTGAGCAGTTGTTATTCGTGAATTCTTTGTTCTCTCCTTGCATTTTGTGTTCTGCAGCACAGCTTTGGTGAGAGGAGTAATAATCCAGACACACATGGTAAAACAGATATTTATTACAATGACAAGACACAAACTACACACCACAAAACATACAACACACAAGTTACTCAATGTACAGTATTTACAAACAAGGCATTTCAGAGGGCTAACATTCTGGTCACCCAAAAACCTCAGACTGCTACTAAGCCATCTTAATGGCTACAAAGGCCACATAAGAGATGAGCTGCCTTCTAACTAAATACAATGCAACCTACAGCAAAATCTCTCTCTCTGCACCCCTGATGCCACAAAATAAATGGGAGCCTTTATCCCTATCCATAAAACTGCATCCTAAGCAGGAAAGGTGTTTCTAACTGAGGAATCATTTACCCCAGAAATCCAAGTTCCCTAAAAACACAGAATAGCAAGCTTTCTCTTTAGTAAGGTTTAGATACTTAGTTCTAGTCAGGTTTTATTTGGATGATGATGAAGTAGGGGGCCTGGCACAAGCTTCAAATTCCAACTCGAACATAATTCCAACATAGCCAGCAGCCATATCACCCTGCAACTCACAATTGGCAACCACCTGAAGCTAAGCAGGTGTGAGCCTGGTCAGTACCTGGATGGGAGACCTGGGAAAAACTTATTTTTGCTGCTGGAAGAGGTTTTAGTGGGGCCAGCACTGGGGCCTGTCACTACACGACCAGTGTAGTGACAGGGACACTATACTGTAAACAGGCGCCGTCCTTCGGATGAGACATAAAACCGAGGTCCTGACTCTCTGTGGTCATTATGCCTTAAACTCATAATGTCCCTCCTAATGGATCAGCTAGGCAAGGAGGCACCTGGTTATGGATTCAACTGTAAGGCCTGCAGTGACTTTCGAAGAGCTACAGAGTTTAGTGGAAGAGATGTGGAAAAAACTTGCACATGTCAGCAATATCCCAGTCACTCTACAAAGCTGGTCTGTATGGCAGAGTGAAAAATCTATCTCAAACTTGAAGCTCTGAACTGTATACTATGCTCTACTACAGTAATCTATTCCTGTTTAGGAGAAGGACAAGCCCAACTAATCAAATAGGTTAAAGTAAACATTTTTATTACATTTGCATATTTGGCATTTGTATCTTCTGAAATACAGCTTAAATGTCCTTGGTTCGCTGCACCATATTACACAAACATAAGAGTTCAAAGGATGACAAGAAGGTGTGACATGCATGTTTTTTTAATGAAAATTAAAAAAATCAAATTGTTTTGAGGGAATTAACCAAACGTTTTTACTAAAAGTTCGTATTATATCTTGTTAGCTATGTATCAATTTACTTGGATTTTACTAAATCCGTCTCAGGATATCTGGTCTCAAAAGATAACATACTGTAGGCACCGTCCTTCGGATGAGACGTAAAACCGAGGTCCTGACTCTCTGTGGTCATTAAAAATCCCAGGGTGTTTCTCGAAAAGAGTAGGGGTGTAACCCCGGCGTCCTGGCCAAATTTCCCATTGGCCCTTACCAATCATGGCCTCCTAATAATCCCCCTCTATGAATTGGCTTCATTACTCTCTGCTCTCCTCCCCACTAATAGCTGATAGGTGAGCGTTCTGGCGCACTATGGCTGCCGTCGCATCATCCAGGTGGATGCTGCACATTGGTGGTGGTGGAGGGAAGACCCCATTACCTGTATAGCGCTTTGAGTGGAGTGTCCAGAAAAGCGCTATATAAGTGTAAGCAATTATTATTATTATTATTATTATTATTATTATTATTATTATTATTATGTCTTTACGCATAGCTGACATAGTTCTCAGGGAAATGATCAAGTAACCTCTCCTGGAATAAATGGTCTATTCAGTAGAAGGGGCTGCTTGTCACACAAGCCAGCAGTAAAGAATATATATGTAATGGTAATCTTTTTAGAATGACCATATATAGCCACAATGCAAATAGAGTCATGTGGGAGTGTACCTTGTATCGTTTGTTTCACTGTATAAAAGAGCACTGTAAGAGATGTCATTTAAGTCTTGTGCCACAAAACTCAAGGCTTCCATATGCATATGAATAAAGATGACTTCCAACACACAAACGGTCAACTGATGCCATTTTTTCTGGCACAACATTTTTAAGCTACACACATTAAAATTAACAAAAATACATCAATTTTTCATCACCTTACAGCATTCCGTTCTATAAGAGAACTAATGTTACTTAGCAATATATATTTACATTTATGTTAAACAAATAACAGTGAATTTCAAATAATGTAATCAAGCTATTGAGTTAGAAAGGTAACAACGATTATATTCACGTAACTGGTAAATATTGACACTGCCCTGTCTTGACTTACACCCAAATTATTGGACCAGGCAGTAATACTAACATTTCCTGACTATATAGTCTTGCTTTTTATACCTAATTAAGTCCCTGTTTCAGTGATAAACTCCCACAAATTCAACCAAAAAAAGAAAATATAGTCAATCTACTGTAATTCTAAATTGTAAGTGTCTTAATGCTATTAAAGATTAGTGAGACTAATAATGGTTAAATGAGATGTTGCATAGTTCACGAAGTGTGTACAAAAGGTTTGAGTCCAATAATATAATTATATAATTTGGAGAGATGGTCAATAATGCCCCTGTTCCTCACTGTATTTGTCTTGTTTAGTAGGCAAACAGTAGAAAAAACCCACTGGACAAGAGCACTCCATACCTTCAGATCAATGTCTCTCATCCACTTCAGCACTCTCAGGTTGGTCCACACAATGGGGTCTGTGTTCAGGTGCTCACACTGGGCCCGGCGAGCCTGTAGGACCTAAACAGAGCACAACAGCCATCCTTCAGATGCCTGTACTGCTGGAAGATTGCTCATATACCCTCTTGTGTGCCTCCTTTTCCCCCAAGGCACAAAGCATTTAGTGATCAGAAAAGGTCACTAAATGAATGGGATATTTCAATGTCAGAAACATGAAAGCACAAGAACTGATATCTCAGGTAAATTGCAGAATGCAATGTTAACAAGATTTGATACCTCATTATTGACTTGAAACTAAACAGAGAGAAAAAGACAGGATGCTAGAAAATGGACTACAGTATGCTGAGCACTGCAAATAAGAGAGTGATCTTTATACAAGGAGCTATGGATGAGAGGAACAAACTTTGGAAGACCCTGTGATCAAGGCGATTCTAGTAGGCTGTTAGGTCATTAAGCTGCTGACACCTGATAAGTGGAAGAATGACCTTGCCTAGTCCATCCCTGCTGAGTCAGGCATACTAGAGAACAGTCTTGTGTGAAAAGGCCCAGGAGCTCACCTCTTTGTCAAAGCTGAGGGTATGCAAGAGCTCAATGGCCAGCAGCAGGCTAACCTGGTGGAACTTCTTGGTGACACTGAGGTATTTCTCCAGGTCGCGTCGAGTCAGTGAATTCAGCATGCGGCCATCTACAAGGTTGGCATGGAAGGCCTGGGAGTACTGGGGAAGCCCCACATCACTGAGCCAGGCCTTGGCCACCCAGTGATGGTCCATGTCTGCTGCCTTTGAGAGCCTGAAGGACAACAACAGTGGAACTTGATGCATGCCTAAACTTAAATCTAATCATACTTGTAACTGTCACATAGTGGAAAAAATGGGTGTGGTACAACAGATGACAGGGACCATGTTGTCTTGAAGTCTGTGTCACAGAGTGCAAAGGGTGTTTGGGTACCAGGTGTCCTAGGCTGTATGGGTGTTGCATTGATGGACCATTAACACCCTAATCTTGGTGCATAATGTTTCGAAAGAGCTTTTGTTAAGAAGGCTTCAAAAGCCCCCGTCTGGGAGAACACACACCTTTTGTAAAAAGGCAAGTTTATGCAAGATTACAGCATTGGAGCCAGGAGAAGACTCAGACAATCATTTGGGGCAGAGAGCGGCTTAGGAAGGCTCTGGTATGATTTTCCTTCCCCCTTGTATGACAAGTGGACTCAGAGAAATTAAGGTGGGAAGAGGAAACCATATTGTTCGGGACAGCCAGCACCAGAGAAGATGCTAACCTTTGCAAGCTAACCTTTGAAGGAAACATGGATATGCAACCAGAGCCAATAGCGATTGTTCTACCTAAGAAAACTCTGCTCTTTTAATGTATATACTAGAACCATGGTTCTCAAACTATGGTACGTGTACCACAGCGCCCCCAGGTTGTACACCAGATGACCCTGGAAAGTTATTGTGTGCACTGAAAAATTGGGACGGGTTTCCATATTTTCTATTTTAATAAAATTAGTTTGTGTCAAATACGCAGCCTACATACAACGATACAGCCACGCGCTAATACTCAGGTGGACACAAAAGTTACTATTTAATTCTATACCACTGTATAAGAATGTGTGCTACGAACATAAGTGGCCAATTGTTTTTTAAAAAAGTTATCTCCAGCACATAGGGAGGTAGGAGAACGTGAATGATTTTGTAACAATGTCAATCTTGTAAGCACAGGAAAGCATAGGAATGCATGCTACAAACATAAGTGACAAATTTTATTTTAAAAAAAAGTTATCTTCAGCAAATAGGGAGGTAGGAGAAGGTGCATGGTTTTGGAACACTGGCAACCTTATGAGCACAGGAAAGTGTGATAACAGAAAAATATTCAAGGACTGTTGTAGGTTACTTTAAGAAAAATACACCAATCTTCTCGATAAAACTTCTTTTAACTTCTGAGACAGACTCCTGAAACGGAAACGGGGGAAAATGCAACCTTGCAGATTGCTTAAGCAGGTAAGCCCCACACTACTTGTGAAGAACTTTGTTTAGCGTTGGCAAAAGAGCTGACACGTATTATGTGTGGAGAAAAGGCTGCTAAAAGGTTGACCTGCTGCCCCCTTCAAAAGACATAGTCACTCATAGAATTATTGATATGGCAGATGATGTCAAAAGTACGCTGATAGAGAGCGTTAAGATGAGCAGATGCTTTTCACTGCAATTAGATGAGTCTGTAGAGGTCGTTGATTTGGCCAATTTGCTCATTTACGTTAGATACAAGTTTGAGGGCATGTCCCATGAAGAACTACAGGAGATTTAAAACCTGTTACGACTCTGTTGTGAATTGCATCAAGGCTCGACAAATGAATTCTGTTTTGCTTGACAGGCTCACCCCGCTCACTGAAATGGTAAGTGCTTTTATATTATTTATTTTTGTTGTTGTTCCTAGTTGTCATTCTGTAAACAGCTTTAAGAAGCCACCTTTAAAGGCGCTATATCAATTAAAGGTTAGTGTTATAATAATAACCTTTAATTGATATAGCGCCACAAACTGAATGTGTCTGCACACTCATGTTGGTCATTGAGATTTTCTGTGGTTCCTATGTAAAGATGACTGGTATGAGGCAATAAAACTGGTATCCTAAGGCTTAATCTAGAATGTTTTCATAAGAAAATAACCAATGAAGTCCACTGTGACGTTTCAAACCGTTAGTCCGCAACATCTGCAATATGATTCATGAGATGACAACAATTCAAGCATATCGCAAGTTTTCTATTCTGCATTTATAATTTTGAAAAGGGCACCTATGTAAAGATGACTGGTATGTGGATGCTTTGGTTTGATGAGGGGTGGTACTTGGTCCAAAAAGTTTGAGAACCACTGTACTAGAATAATTACTTTATTACTTTCATTTAATATGTCCTAACATTCACTGCAGTAGCCTGGTTTGGTAACCTTAATACATGTAATAAAAACAGACTAAGCAGGACTGTGAAGGTAGCCAACAAAATTATTGTTGTACAACAACTACAGCTTTCAGACATCTACATCAAGCAAATCGTGTGGAAGGCCAATATAATCATTAACCACTCCTGCACAGTGAATTTGAGTTCCGTCCATCTGGGTATCAATTTAGACTGCCTAGATTCAAGAGCAATACTAAGTAATCTTTACTCCCACAGCTATAAAAATGCTCTATTTGAACTTGAACAATTGACTGTACATTTACTTTATCTATATATATATTTTCCTTATCACCATACATCTGGTAAATGTATTGTGTAATGTGTTATGTCCTGCTGTAAGTAAGATGCCTCGGAACCTAAACAGAGGAACTACATGGAGGACAGAACTGCTAACCTGTATTATTTTGAGACATTTATTTGGTATTGTTTTGGTATATTTTGAGACAGGTGTTTTTTACCATATGCTCTGGGTGTTGAGTAGACAGTGTTGAATGTTCTTAACCACTAGAAAATGAAAAGGGGAACTTAAATATAGGAGTATACTACCTCCACTAATCCTAACCTTGTTGTGACTATACCCTCTGACCTTTCCCTTTCACAAGATGAGCAATATCTTCTCAGCAAAGGCCTCGGTTTTGTACCAGTCCCCCAAAAGCTGGACATCCCCCAAACCCAAGTTGACCTCAACCGCTTTTACCGCAGAATTCGGCTCAGAGTGCATTTTGCTGATGACTTCTCTTCACCAGCAGCTGACAACAACCCGGTTATTGATGCCATTAATAATATCAATCCTAAACAGAGCTTTTGGGCTCCCCCTTCCGGCCATTTTCCACCAGTCAATTACCTCATTGACCAATGCAACAATCAAGCTCCCAAGGCCCTTTCCACACCAAGGAAACACAAATCTAACCTCACCCAAGGAGAAATTCAGGTGCTCCAATCTCTCCGCAATAGAGATAATATGGTCATCAGACCAGCAGACAAAGGAGGAGCTGTTGTGGTGTGCCAAAAAGACCTGTAAATTAATGAAGCCTCCAGACACATAACTGATACTTCAGCCTACCGTCCTCTCCAACAGGATCCTACCACTGACTACTAAAAGGAAGTGGTATCCAACATCTCCCTTCGTCTCATCGTTGAATATCCAAAGGGATCCCAATTTTACCTCCTCCCCAAAATCCACAAACCGAACATTCCTGGATGCCCCATCGTATCAGCATGCAACTGTCCTCCTACTTACATCTTGGCCTTTCTCGACAGCCTTATGAGACCGCTGGTTAAAGGGCTTCCCTCATATATCAAGTGTAGCGGCAATGCTTGTTAATAAGACAGAATTAAGTGTTGCTGTGCTTTCCCAAATGAGGCCCCATCTCTCTGTTCATCTCTGTGGTGCAGCCACAGAGAAACTATTCATGCAGGCTGATTTAAAGATGTTTTCTTTTGATAAGGGACAGCTCCCAAATGGGGATGCACTTAGCTAAGCCTGGCTATCATGATCAATGGTCATGAGTTGGCACCTATCTGTCTAGGGAGTGCCAGATGGACATCTGGACTGCATTCCTAGGTGTCAGGAGTAAGTGACTCATATCTCACCTTGATCAACCAATCAGGGACTGGTAGGGCAGAGTGACCCACGTGAGACTCTGATGCCCATTAAACTTTCAGCCAATGAACAAGCTGAAGTTCCTCCAGGTAAAAACAGGCAACACAGAGCTCCGAGAACTATTAGGACTATTCCAGTAGGAAAAAAAGGAGAATTCCAGGCCAGGACGGCTCCCAAGGGCAGGACATTCTCGCAGCGCGCCTCCTGACCATCCTGAGACTCAGTCCGGACAACCACGGAACGGCCAGTGTGTCCGAGTGCCAGAACTTTCCTCTGTTCTAAGAGTCTTGGATTTTACTAAATCCGTCTCAGGATATCTGGTCTCAAAAGATAACATACTGTAGGCACCGTCCTTGAGATGAGATGTAAAACCGAGGTCCTGACTTGACTCTCTGTGGTCATTAAAAATCCAAAGGTGTTTCTCGAAAAGAGTAGGGGTGTAACGCCGGTGTCCTGGCCAAGTTTCCCATTGGTCCTTACCAATCATGGCCTCCTAATAATCCCCATCTATGAATTGGCTTCATTACTCTGCTCTCCTCCCCACTGATAGCTGATGAGTGGTGAGCGTTCTAGTGCACTATGGCTGCCATCGCATCATCCAGATGGATGCTGCACATTGGTGGTAGTGGAGGGGAGTCCCCATTACCTGTAAAGCGCTTTGAGTGGAGTTATTATTATTTAATTATTAATTATTATTAATGTTTTAATGCAGGATAAAGGTAAAGCTAAAGTAAAAAATACTGTGGTTACATCAATATTAAAGTTTCATTAATAAATGGCTCTAGTAGTGTTAGAAAATGTACCACTTTCTACCTGAAAATAATCTGGTTTGATCCAGCACATGCAACAAGCTTTGCAACTCTGTTTATGTGGCTGGATGTGTGGTGGTTTCAGTGAGAACAGGAGCAGAGAGGAACGCACCCTCGCCCTGTTTCTGCATCTCGGTAGTCCTCGATGGCCAGCCTGAGCTTCCGGCGGTGCATGGAGGTGCTCACCCCTAGTCCCAGCTCCAGGTCCTCATCAGTCAGGCTTAACAGGACCTGTGAGGGGAAGAGGTCTGCTCTGATCATATCCATTAGCAGGGAAGGGCTTCCTGCCCCTACTAAGCACAAAGAGCCTAAGAGGCTGCAGCATGTTGTGCAACTACAACTACTGTTTTTCCTGACACAATCTGTAGGCAAAGCCTTTCATTGTGAAGATATTAAAAACTATGACAGTGCAACTGTTTGTCACAGCCATTTAAAGGAGAACTGCAGTCCCAAATTCTCAGATTGGTTATTAAATTTTAGTGACAAAATAAATTGATTGACAGTATAGAAAAATTGGAGAAATTCTGAATTAAGCACAAAATCGTGAACTTGGTGAAAGTATTGTAAGTTGTTATGTTGTCACAAACCCCTGGTCTCGCCAAAGGCAAGAGCAAGGGTTCCGACAAATTAAGACATGAAGTAGCCCTTCCTGCTCACTAGTCACTATAATGACTAATGAACAAGTAAGTGTTAATTTGTTGGCAAAACCACCTGGAAGTTGTCAGGGATGTCGGAAGGGCCGAACCGTGGAATGGCAGGAGAACAGAAAAAGACCCTATGCGTAGCGGCGAAACGGGGGTTAGCCCGGGCTCAGCAGTTCAGGAGTCGTATAGAAACCAATGCCCTCAGGCAGCGGACATGGGGCAACCTCGTGTTAGGCAGGTCTCAGGACATCCAAACGTCAATGCTGAGCCAAGGTGAATGAGTGACCCGGAAATATATAGCCCCAGAGAGAGAGACACTGGAAGGACAGCAAAGCAGAGGAAACTAGGGACCGGACAGAGTGGGAGTGACCTCTGGCTGCATAGGGCATGACAGAAGTATTTCTGTTGTATTAAAAGGGATGTATTCTCAAGCCTGCTTGTTTAAAATGTAATAAAGCCACTTAACCTCACTGGAAATTTTGTTGTCTCATTCTGAATTGCAGTGTATACCTGGAAATTTTGTCTACTTTGTGATGTAAATTGGAAGTTTTAAATATTACTATGTACATTTACTTTTATTGTGGTTTGAAATGCACTCATCAATGTCAATTCTTTCTAACCCTGAAATATAAAAATAGCATTGCAGTTCCCCTTTAAAAACTCAAATTCTTGTGGTAGACTGACTGAGAGAAGTGATAGGTAGAGGTGTAGATATGCGATACCCCCCACCTGTCCTGGATCAGTAGAAACAAAAAAACACTGCCCTGTGCATAGTCTAACCACTTTTATTCTAGTGCAACTCAATAAATAGGCAATGGACACAGTGAAACCCCTTCTCCCTCAATTCATACATGATAAAGTGGGAAAATATTTAACTCAAAGGCAAAAGAGTTAAATGCTATCCATCACTTTAGTGATGTCTGTTGCAAGGATACCAATGGGATAGCTTCTTTGATTGAAAATTATGAAAATTATGCCTCATTCAAGACACTCTGAGACTCTCTGGCTTGCCATTTTTTCTACTCTTTGGCTTGACGTTTTTCATACAGGAACACCCTGAAGTGACATGGAAAGGTTACTTGTTTTCCTGAACGAAGACTGAAGTTCAATGCCGGCTCTGCCAGCATGGCAATGTTGGGTGGAAGCCCCTGTCTCAGACACGTCTGAACTCTGAATCCTAATAATGTCAGTGAGTGTGGCCTTACCTTCCCACTCTTGATGTTCTCAGCACAGGCTTTCATATACATAGGCATCGCCATGATGACCTCCAGCCACGCCTGCACTGTCCCCGCCTTCCACTGAGACATGGGAATGGTCCGGGCTAGCTCCACCTGCTGGAGGCGGTCCAACTGATCCTCACCATCTGATAGGCTGAGGCTGAGACGGGTAGGGCTAGAAAGGCTGTCTGAGTCTGGATTGGTGATGGAGTTACATGAAATTACATTGTCAAAATACTTAAGTCATTCTAGTCATAAGTGGGTTAAGAACCAGTAAAGTCCCAGTAAGCCAGTTACCCTTTAATCTAGTTATGCCTTTTAAAGTTTTTCCCTGGCATTATGCTAACCATTACTAAATTATGTTATATTTTTAATATTTTTCATTTGAGGGTCTTGTGAAGTGTGTCTATAATACAGGGCCAATGCATTATTTATAGCATATTTACAGAAACTTAACTAAAGCCTTTAAAAGTACATAGAATACCAATCTTTCAATGATAAGAAACCTGCAAGACACACTCCCAAACATCCAACATTCCAATAATTCCATTTCCACATTTTCATAATGCATGTAACAGTCTTTTGTACTGTTTACTCACAAAGGACCATTTTCAGTTAGTAAAAAGAGAATGTGCACTGAGTGTAAGGAATTCTGTCCTACAATAATTTGTAGATTTATTGTGCAATTTCTAAAGTAACATGCTTAAAATATTGTAACAAATTCAACTTGCATTTGTTACAATACATTTAGGCATTTAGATAGAGACAATAACATAATGAAAGATGTTTTATTATGTACAATAATATATAATCTATAATTAATAATTATACTATTTATAATATATAAAAATAAGTATAATCAGAATATATAACATGTCCTTTTCTCCTTTGTCCTGTGTCAGTGCTGTAGCCACAGATATCTCTTTTTTTACCTGAAGGTGTTTCCCAGTCTTAGGCACCACCACCTGTACAAACACAGTCAGATAAATTCCTCTCTGTGTCAAGCACAAACTACAACCTTTATTGCTGTGAAGCCCACCTGCTGTGTTTTAGCCATCCCTGGGGCACTTTGAGAATAAAAATGATAAATTCTCTAGATATCAAAGATATTTTCTTTCATAAGATGGACCTATACTGTAGTAGACCTACAAATAAGGAAATCCAACATTCCACCCTGTCATCTTAGATTTTAGAGCTCCTCACTGCTGAACTAGGTTTGCAAAAAAATCAGTAGATTTTAGCAACAGAGAAATGCAAATATCAAAACTTATAAAAAAAAAGAGAGGTCCTTAAGAGCTTTAGTAACACTGCATCAACTTGTCTTGTATACTCTTCCGAGATCTCCAGGGACAACATGAACCTTTATCATACGGTTACTCTCTCTTTAGCATTTTTGCTATTTGTCCCCATGACCTGTGTTGCATAAAGTTACATCAAGGTCTTATTATGTAGCCACTTCACTAAAATGTAACCTCAGAACTTCTCCAAGACTCAATACAGGGAATACAGAGAGAGGGCTGTAAACAGCTACATTATCATTATGTGGCTTTTTAAACAGAATGATGAGGTACTGTGTACACCTTCGTGTGGTCTTACTCAAAAAATAGCAAATCTACACACATTAATAGTAATTATCATATATACATTTTTATATACCCAGAAAGCCTGTGTCAATAAAGGTTCTTCGTCATAGACAAAGAATTTTGTCTATGTTAGGCCTGGCACAATGCTAACCTACTGTGTACCAGATATTGAGGGGCTTCTACCTGCTGTGTTTGAGTTTTTTTCTGTACCTCCTTGTCAATGCATTCAATATGGTGGGATTCTATTTAAATATGTAAATAATAGGTGCTAGTTAGGCTTGAGTGAATGTTTAACTATACTGTTAATGATTACCTGCAGAGGTAACACAACACAGGAGCTGACCCTAAAGCAGTACAGTAGGTCAGGAACAATTAAACATCCTTAGGCTCTTCCTCCCAGGACCATTCAATAAAACAGCTTACACTATTTTCATTCTGTATATTTAAAGATGAGAGCCATGTTACAGAAAACTTCAATAAAGAGTATTAACTTCAACTGGACAGAGAATTGGGAGTGAGAAATGCTGCAAAGGATATCAGATAAATTAAAGGCATTTATCTGTTCCTGAGATTCCTGATTATCAGAAACAGGTTTGACAAACACTACTAATACTTATTTAATGCATGATTTTCCCTTTAAATGATTTTATTTTTTATATAAAACTGTTTATAGCTTGCAGCCATATCACCCTGCAACTCACAACTGGCAACCCACTGAGACTAAGCAGGTGTGAGCCTGGTCAGTACCTCGATGGGAGACCTCCTAGGAAAAACTAAGGTTGCTGCTGGAAGAGGTGTTAGTGAGGCCAATGATCTATGTGGGTTCTAATGCCCCAGTATGGTGACAGGGACAAGTTGAAGCCTTCTGAAGTCTCTCAAAAATGTAACATAATATTGTTTGGCATGATGGGGCACTGATTCTTTTAATTTGAAAGAAAGTCAAAAATAGGAAACAATAACGTGTGTCCCTCAAAAAGACATTGCATGGTTTTAAAACCCAGTGTCAATTGTATTTCAGTTCAATAATATATATATAAGTATATATCTAAGTTAGGTGTTAGCATAAACTATTAGTAATCAATAATTAGTATTAAAATTCCCACTGTGATAAATTGTTGCACTTCCATATCTTGTAAAAACATAAATTTGCAAGACTGTGTTCAAACATACGTTAAATCTGACTATCAAAGCCAACAACAAGCTTTAATAGTGGACTATTTTTTTATATTCGGCTATGTAAGAAACAAAGTAATTCTCTTTAAAAAAAGTAATCCTGTTTAAAGAAAAAATATACATCAGTATTCCACTTTCTTCCTAAACATTTTAAGCATTAAAGTCTTACATGTGGTTATTTTGGAAATATTTTTACATGCTCCTTCTGACTATATTGAGTATAAATTTAATATAGTCAGAAGGAGCATGTAAAAACGTCTCCATGCTCCATGCTCCATGCTTACAAAGTATATAATACTTTGTAAAACATTATAATGTTTTAACCTTTCTGTGAATACGCTCCTTTTCGGAGTAAACAAAAGCATACTTTTAGAATTTGATTCAAATAGGGAATATAATATGGAATCGCATATCTAAAGACATTAATAACTATATTAATTTAAGGATCTAAATATATGTATTTATATAGCTGGTAGTATTACTGTATTCCACGTTCTTTGTAAACACGTTTTTTTAACACCCAAATCGTAGCAGGTGAGAAAGAGAGAAAAAAGTGAATCCTGTTTTTTTATGGTCTGTAGCTCAAATCCTGCTTAACTAAAAATTAGACACAAGAAGAGTATTATTGGACAATGTTGTGAGGCTAAAGAAATTAATAACAATATTAATTTAAGGATCTAAATATATTGTAACGCATATGGCCGACATTACAGGTTGTGCGAGCTGGCTTGCCAGCGCGGTGATGTCACTGCCCTTCCCTGTGAATAGTGTGTTGAGTGACACCAGAGGCCTGGGTTTGAGTCCCCAGTGTATCCCAGTGGATATAGTAAGATGATCTTACTGTATTCCACTTTGTTGGTAAACATGTTTTATTATTAATTTGACTCATTCACACCTGTCTAACCATGATCTTGACATGCAGGTGTGAAGGTGTGCAGGTGTGATGTAGAGTTAACAGCTTCAGATTTAAAAGGTTATTAATAATATCTTCCGTGTCGCATTGACATTGGAATGTTCTTCCAAGTGTAAAAAGTGGCGATACACAACGTGTTTCCTCTATATATTTTCAGTTTACAGTCTGTCCAAGATCATTTATTATGAATAATATCTTCTGTATCACATTAAAATTGGAATGCTTTTCAGAGGTGTAAATCCACTTATTTTCTAACCAGTTTATCCAGGACAGGTAACAGTTTCACCCCTCCCCCTTCCCTCTGCCTGTCACAGAAGGGTTAAAAATCTCTTTTTAACCCTTCTGTGCCCGAATAGCAGCAGGTGAGAAAAGAGACAGAAAAAAGAAAACAAAAACGGTCTGTAGCTCAAATCCTGCTTCACTAAAAATTAGACACAAGATGAGTATTATTGGACAATTTTGTGAGGCTCTGGCGACTTTATCTCTGTAAACTGAAGAGTTATAGAAGAGACAGGTTGTGTATCAACATTTCAATGTTAATATGACACAGAAGATATTATTAATAATGTAACATTTTCGGGCTCACGTTGGTTTGCTCCCCAACACTCTGCGGGACCGCTGTGTACATAAAAGTTCACAATGCAAGAAATACTGCTCAATACAAGCTTCACAGCACAGATCAAACAGCAATATCTCACACACTGGGACACACACACAAACACAACATAAACTGGAATGCTACAGAACCCTAAACAGATGATACACACTAGCCAAATATTTGACCGAGATAAGAAACAGCAAAAAGAAACAAACCCTGATGAAGTACAGGCTCAGTGACCACAGCCTGGACGTAGAAACTCTCTATTATAAAATTAACATGAAACAAAACAAAAAATAAAAATAAAATAAAATCTACAGACATATTACAGACATTTACAACAAAGACACGTCATAAAATATTTACATATACTGTAATTTACATTTAAACAGACCGCCCCACATTACAAACACCAAACATTTTATTTTGTTTATTGCTACAATATCGACATAAATGTAGATATGAAGAACATCTGGGTGTCTAGGTGGGGCGAGTTTCGACTGTTTCCTGCCAGTCTTGGGTGAAAAGAACTTGTCTTTCATTGGAAGGTTCGCCTATTCTACTAGTACATGAGAATATAGGGGGGAAGGAAAAGTGCCCGCGGTCATTTTTTTTCACTTACAGACAAAGTTGTGTTGTGTTAACAAAAACTATTGTAACACATACGGCTAACATTACAGGTTGTGTGAGCTGGCTTACCAGCGCGGTGACGTCACCGCCTTTCCCTGTGAATAGCAGGGACCTCAGCCGCTGGGTTGAAGGGAGACTTCCCTTAAGCTCAACTGGCTGGGTCCTTGTTGAGTGATGCCGAAGGCCCGGGTTTGAGTCCCCAGCAGTGGGGAGCTGGCCTGAGGTGGCCAAGAGCGCTACAATATGCTTAACAGCCGCTTGTAAGAGCCAGGTAACTTTCTGCTATCGAAACTGTTTTTTACAGCTTTTAAAGTAATGCAATGCTTGAGTCAGGCAGGAACGTGTCATTGTATCTTATTTTTTATTTCATTATTAAAAATAAATATAAGATAACCAGCTATCAAATGTCCTGTTTTTTCTTAACACTCATTTTTCCATACTGTTGATTGAGTCTTTGTGTAAGCTGTAAGTTCTTTTTACTTCTTAATTAAACATTTGAAACACTTTAATCATTTTAATTGTTCAAATATACAGTACATTAAATCTGACCGTCAGAAAATAAGTTAAATTTAAGAAAAAATAGGGTAAAATATTCATAAAAAATATTTTGCTAACAATGTTAACTTTTTATAAAAATAAAATATATTAACTAAGGAATAGGATGGCACAGTTGTTAGTATACTTTTTTATGTTTTTTTTCATAAATACAACAGTAGTACCAGATGTCTTAGTGGCTTTCAAAATTAAATTATGCATGCAAACCTCTGAACTAGAAATATAACTAAGATATCCGTCCATTTCTAATGGTGGCGAAGTGGTTAGCATTGCTATCTTGCAGCACTGGGGCCCTACAGATGCAGCCATTCAAAACGCATGGGGTATTTTTGTGGTACACCGCGGTGGGCGTGTCACATGAAAACGCAGTATCACGTGGTGTATCGCGCCATTTGACATCATGCCGGAAAGTATCCGGAATCACCTTGTAAAACCGCCAGGAGGAGCCAATAAAGCTTAACCTCTCATGTACAGCATTTGAGCTTTTAAATTTAAACTGTGTATTACAGCATCAGTCATTACAAAGTTGGTATATTTTATGAAAGCAAGATTGCTCAGTTGGACAAAAGTACACAACCTACCTTTATCAGAAATATTTTAATTATGCGGAAATATTTTATGAATCAAAGCCTTTACCGAAGATATTCCTAATAGTATTAATAATGAATGACTTTAGACACTTTATTTCTCTGGTCCACATTCTTTATGACCGTCATTTTAAATGAAAATACTTTTAGTTTTTTCTTTGACAAACACCACAGCATTTCGTTGATTTAACTAACGAGGACAGGACATTAGCTAGCCAATACGATAAAAGAATTACTTTTTTTGCTAATTTCTTTAGCACATTTGTACAAGCACTTGGAATCTGTCTAAGCCCTACTTTGTCAGGCATTTTCTTTTACTGCAACGGACATAAAAACTCCCTTGCTTTTAACAGAGCGTTTCATAATTTCTAACTACGAAAATTATTTAAACTGCGACACTTATCATTCAACCAGAGCTCAAAATATCACAAGGATCCTCAAGAGCACATCAAAGACTGTATTAAAAGATACTTGTATCAGATACATGAGAATCCAGGCTTTTTTATCTACGCTTTCATTTCCGTATACCAGATATTATGGAACCACTTCAGAAGGGTGTCAGCCAGTCAGATTCCAGGAATCGGTACTTTAAAGAAAAAATACACACCAGTATTCCATTTCTCCCTAAACATTTTAAGCATCGAAGTCTTTAACTAACGTGAAATAGCGTGTAAAAAAGTGGTAGTTTTAAGCTTTTCTGCTAATATAATATGGAATCGCGTATCTAAAGAAATTAATAACGATATCATTATATTCGTGTACTGAGACAGGGCTGTGTCTCCTCTCTCTTCACGCGACTTCCCCAGTAGCCCACTGGTCTAAGTGCCTGACTACTAACCTACAGGTTGTGTGTTCAAATCCAGCCCGAGCCGTGGCTTTTCTTTTAACAAACATTTCTTTGAAAAAATAGAATACACTGTAGCAATATTATGGACAATTAATTGACTTTTATATTTCTAAATATCACAACATGATCGAATTTAAGTCATTTTTAATACCAATGAAAAGTCACCTTCTTCCCTTCTGACAACGGTCCCTGCTTCTGCTTCCTGCTTCTATTGTGTGTGTGGGGGGGGGATCCCTTTAGATCTCCCTTCAGATTTAAAAGGTTATTAATCATATCTTCTGTGTCGCATCTTACCAGTGCAGCTGATCTTTTGCTGCCTGGGTCACCTATCACAAAGCTTTAGAGAACTTAACATTTCTATTATCAACAAATTGTAAATACGACGTTTACATTGGAATTTTTAATTTTTCACATGGGTGTATGGAGGATTGTCAGCTGTCACTGACAGTAGACCCCCCCTCTTAGGCTGCGCACACAATCTTTTAAATTTTTATAGAGAAATAGAGGCTGTACAGTATGCGTTGCAATATAAACATTTATATTGATTTAAATTGCGTTTTCATTTAAATCGCAAACACGAGTTTAATTATGTTTAACATATTAAATATGTTTTTTTTATCATAAGCAGACAAATGCAACATAAATTGATACAGTATCTTTGTCTTCTAAGTACCTTAATAAACTTTCAGCATAGCTTTCTCCCCGTTTAGATTTATTTTTCTTTGGATTTTGGTATCAAACGTGGAAAGATTAGATTGTAATTGTTTTTATTTTTTAAATACGTTTTGGAAAAGTGTAATCTATACTAAAAAGCTGTACACCACCTGCTGTATAGATACATATTGTAATACTTTCGGGTTTGGATAGGACGGACACAAGAACTCAGACTTCCGGAGTTAAAGGAAGTGAAAGCCTTTATTTTTCTTCTCCGTCACCACCTGCCAGCCCGGCTCTCCCACACCCCCGCCCGCCAACAGCGCGAGCCAACACACCGCCCGCGCGCCCAAGAGAGAGAGAGAAAAGAGAGAGCTAGTAAGACCCAGGGGTGCAGAAGCAGGGAACACTATTAGTAATCAATAATATTGAATTTAGCACTGTAATAAGTTGTTGCACTTTCCCCCGCATCTTGTAAAAATATATTTTCATTGTTCAAATATACATTCAATCTGACTATCATAATAAATTAAATACAAAACCAAAGAAAAAACAGGGAAAAATATAATTCAAAATATTTTGCTAACAATGTTAACTGTTTATAAATAATCAATTGTATTAACTAAGGAATAGGATGGCACAGTTATTAGTATGCTTTTTGTTTTGTTTCTTTTTCATAAATACAACAGTAGTACCTGATGTCTCAGTGGCTTTCAAAATTAAAATTACGCATACAAACCTGTGAACTGGCCTGTGATACTGGCCATGTAATACCCTGCATTGTGGAATAATAGTTTATTTTAAAGGATAGAGAAAGCACAGAAAACAGGCAGTTTAGATTGATCAGATTAGTATGAAAAGCCATTTAGCAAAGAGGGAATGAGAAGAGTGACAAACTAATATACTTTAGATCTTTTTTTCTGAACCAGGGAAAATCTGATCATGTTTCTTTATAACAATAATAAAAAACTTTATTTTACATATCACCTTTAAAAGTGGCATCTCAAAGCAATACAGTAGATGTAAAAACAGTTAAAAGGACCACAGATTACAAAGTAAATACCCAGACAAACGCAAACGCATTTTTAATATAATGCTTTTATTCATTCAGCAGAGAGAGAGAGAAACACGTCCACAAACGTGAGACTGTCTTTTTCAGACTCACATTCCCGAATGTCCCCCGCCCCAGTCAACTATCCTAGGAAGAACACTAAACAGCCTGTTAATAAAATTGTTGCAATTATGTTCAGTCAGTTCTTCTTCCCAGAATTTATAGATCGCATCGATCAGTTCCTGCTTTGCATCCAAAGTGCTCCCTGATATATGGGGCGGCATGCTGTTTCACCACGGCTTCCTCGAAGAATTCACAATCCATAATTCCTTCGAAAATAAAAAGTGGTCCCGGGCCTCTTCTAGATATACCCCCCAGACGTGACCCTTCAGTGGATGTTTGGGCTTTGGCTTGTCCACATATCTCCCCTTTTTACAAAATGACATTGTTGAAAACTGTTCCAGAGCCACTGTTGTTTCATTGGTGAAAAGTACATCATGAAATGCCTCCCCCTGTTCAATCCATTGGAGCGCTTGTTTGAGTCTTTCCTCTTTGTTTTTTACCCTTATCATGGGGCATGTGTTGGTTTTTCTGTATCTCCATCCAAGCCTCCTGCGCACTCTTCTTATCGATGTCGGACTAACGCTCGCACGACTAACGCAGGTCAGCCCATAGCATATTTACCTTTGAATCGTCCTCGGTTTAGATTCTCTTTGCCTGCTCTCCCCTTTATAATGCCGTCTCACTTTGCTTTCACAAACGAAGATGTCCATCGAAGCCAAATGCTGTACAATGTCTCGTGTTGACTTCCCGTTTCTTTTCATCTTCATTATTCCGTGTGAGAGAGTCATCGTGATTTTGGCCATAGTCCGTCTCCTTACCAAAGCGATACAGTGGTGCAGCTTGAAGTCTGTATCTATATATAGTTTGATACAGATAAAACTTACACCATACCGATGAGCTAATACCAGGGAAAGACACTCCTATTTTATTTAAAACACAATACACCAGAAAATGTGTCTGATGCATTAGTAAGTTAAAAAAATTGCGTTGAAAACCTGGGCGTAACAGTTGTTTCCTTTTTCTGATCACTCGCTCTCTGGATACTTGTCTCACCTGTTCTCCTGTTCTTTGTCTTCTTATTTATTTGCCGATTATGCCTGCTGCAATCCATCCTGCCCTCACACCTAAAGAAGACTATTTTAAATTTCTTTGTGCGGTCCATTGTGCAATTAACCCTTGCTAATACATTTGCGGTCTTTTCAAAGTATGTGCTGTCCTTTGACAAAACAAGGCTCGCCAGATAATGTGAATCGAAACCTGTTTTTACTAGCTTTTAAAGTCGTGCTATGTGTAAGCAGGAACACATCATTATATCTTACATATGAAAAATACATAATATAGGCCCCAAACAAACACAAACTTGTTTTTAATAAAATGCTTTTATTCACTCATAATCTGACAATTTCAGGAAGACTAAGGAAGGAGTAAGGACTGGCTTGACAGGAGGGAGGGGGGAACAAGCTGCACAGCCGTGTGGTTGAAGCTGATACCCTGGATTCTGTCCAGACACAGCTGTATGGGCTCCACCATCCAGGACAGGAGGCTCTACTATACACAGAGAGGGGCGGGAGGGGGGGACAAGCCGATACATACTCTTAGAGTTTGATAAATAGGGAATATAATATAAAAATATAGTACTAAAAATAAGATAGACTCTACAGACATTCACAACAGCGACTCAGACACCCGCTGAATGGAAAGGGTTCTTTAATGTTCTGTACGGCTAATATTAAAGCCAATACTTTAATATTCATTACTGTATGTTTAACAATAGTGGGTACTGGCCTAATTCGGCCCTGCAGCCATTGTTAGGTGTTAATATGTTGTTGTTAAGTATTTATTTGTACCTGTTTCCCTGAGGTCTGGCTTTTTTTCTGGAAAACCATAACTCTGGTCTTGTCCAGATTGACTGTCAGCGCCCAGGTCTGACAGTGCTGCTATAGCAGTGCCAGGTTCTGCCGCGGGCAACAGAAGGACCAGGTCGTCTGCAAAGAGCAGGAACTTGATTTCTGTAATTAATGCAGATCAGTAAATCAAGGAACAAAACAATTATTGCACCCGGCTCCTCAATGGGCTTTGACATGCTAATGCATTGGTTGACATGTTAATCCGGGTGTAGCAAGCCTCTAATGTCTCTCGACTTCGGCAAAAGGAACCTGCCTTTCATTGGAAGACAATGAACACATTCTAGCCGTACATGAGAATATAGCATAAATACACCAAGGGATTGGGTGAGCTCCCATCACAAAAAAAAACTGCGAGCCTGCACTACAGCGACCACAGTACAGTATGGAGACCAAAACCTTTTACGGGAAGAGACGGGGTGCTTCTGCTGCCCCAGCTTCCAAAGAGCGGTGGGTAAGCAAATACAGCAGGCTTCATCTGAAATAAGCAATTATAGCGCATATTAAAAGGTATTATTGCCGTTTTGAATTTTTCATTCAATTATAAATATCTCTTCGTAGCCTGTTCTTCAAGAAAACACCACACGGGTGAAACGATTTTCGAAATCTACCACCAGGACAGTAAAAAAGAAAAGTTTATTTTGACGTCTGTTCCGCAACTGATGAATACTACTGTGTGACTTTATTTCTTACATGAATTGTTATTTTGCCACAGGCTGTGGGTCTCTGCTCTCGGCCACTGGCCAGGGTGCCAACCTGTAGAAGCAGCACCTGTATGGAGACTTTTCGGCAGCAGCGGGAGCAGTACGACGCATCACTATACTCCATCCCGGCCTCTCCGCTCACCACCACGCAGGAATTGGTTGATGCTGTCCCCGCCGTCTATCTCCCCTCAGGAAGCACTGTTTACAGAGCGGAATTCAGACGCCAGTGGGACAAATAATTCCCCCAGATATCCAACTGTTACCCATCACTCAAGAGAAAGAGGGGGGGTTGTACTTGCATTGCATCGATATAGATGGAAAAGCAAGAGCCGACCACTACGCTGCCCTCATGTTTTGAAATCTTGTGACTTTTGAAATTTACTGGGGGTGGACCACATCTGTAAATTTTGATGGGTCCAGAGGCAAAAGTGCCTTGCCTTGCAATCTCCGGGAAACCATTAGTAGCATGGTGAATCGGAGATTCTCAACACTTACTTCGTGTGACTGGAAAAGAATTTGTGATCGAATCAACGAAATGCTTCAAAGAAGGAGGCGCTCTTTTCCTCTAGTCTAGCAGTCTGTCCACAAACAAAACATTCCTGTTAGACAAGAGAAATGTAAAAAAAACAATTACTTTTTGTCAATGATAACCGGTGTGTGTGTGTATCTCTCTCTGTTGGATCTCTCTCTCTCTGAATAAAAGCATTTTATTAAAAACGCGTTTGCGTTTGTCTGGGTACTTTGTAATCTGTGGTCCTTTTAACTGTTTTTACATCTACTGTATTGCTTTGAGATGCCACTTTTAAAGGTGATATGTAAAATAAAGTTTTTTATTATTGTTATAAAGAAACATGATCAGATTTTCCCTGGTTCAGAAAAAAAGATCTAAAGTATATTAGTTTGTCACTCTTCTCACACACTCTTTGCTAAATGGCTTTTAATACTAATCTGATCAATCTAACTACCTATTTTCTGTGCTTCCTCTATCATGCTAGATTTATAATTATTCTGAAATTGTTCTTCTAGAAATGACTCATTTCTAAATACCTGTTTTCACTATTAACATCTTGCAGCAACTCTGCGACAAAATATACACTTAGCTCAACCTGACAGTTCATCCTGCTACCAACATTGAATAAAAAAAATCTTTATATTTCTATATTTATCTCTTTATTTAGTGGTTTCATTAGTGACGAAGGCTAAACTTTCTTGGAAAAATGTATTTTCTGTGTTGCAAATAACTGACTTGCTTTAACTAAATATATTTATAAATCCTTCGCCTGGCAATCTACCTGAATGCCCAACTATCTGAGAAGCCTTACGCGTTTGCAATAAATTCATATAAGGCTCTCTGACAGAATTTTTTTTTTATGCGGATAATTTTCTGATTCCTCACTCTCTGCCAAATCTATTTCACGTTTGCATGTTCTTTAGAAATACTATAGTACTTCACAAATGCTTTGTGTGTTTGGAAATCTTTTGAGTAAAAGCCTTATAAAAATAGGTTTAGTTTTTACAGGACATCACAAAGAAATAGGATGGTATAATTCTTATAATTGCTTAGTGATTGTATTTGGAAGATTATGGACTAAACAGACTTCAGGGATGCCAGTGGATCATTGTGCTATTTGGAATTATTCCAAAAATCAAGTGACCTCTTTGCTGTAGTATCTTTAGTATTATTTATTTAGTATTAATAAAGAATAGATTTATTAAAGTCATGCGATGTGTAAGCGGGATATGTAAAATAATGTAAAATAAAGTTTTTTATTATTGTTATAGAGAAACATGATCAGATTTTCCCTGGTTCAGAAAAAAGACGATTAAAATCTGTAATCTTTCCACTTGTATGTCATCAGACATTAACGAGTACAACCCCCCTCTCTGCCGGAGTGCTGGCTGTGACGAATTAAACCGGTTTCACAGGTATTTTCAAAGTAGGAAGTACAGTGTTAACTAGTAGCTAGGCTCCTCAATGAAATCGCTTTAAGATGCTAATGAGTTGGTGTAACAGTCCGGGCGTGGCAAGCTTCCAATGTCAGCTCGACTCGATTGGAAGACAATGAACGTATTTTAGCCCTAAATGAATTAATAGCAAACATGGTTTACATATCCTCGTGTATTAGTACCTGTGTGTGTGCATTGTTTGAGTTATATCGCATGGTTGGATTCTAAGGCAATCAAAAGAATAACTTTGTGATTTACTGCTACAATTAATAATTGTCCCAGTAAATGCCCAAACCCTACAGAACTGGTGCCTTCAGAGAGCACACTACAAGTGTAAACGTGATATTTTGTGCTCTTGTTGAATGATAAGTGTCGCATAGTTTAAATCATTTTCATTCTTAGAAATTATGAAACGCACGATTAAAAGCAAGGGAGGTTATGTCTGTTATAGTAGACATAAAAACGAGAGTTCCCTGCAGCGTTACTGGAAACCCAATTTTAATGACGAAGTGCTGGAGTGATATCCTGATAGGCACTGAGACCAGCACCAGTGGGAGCACTCCCTCAGCGAAAAAGAAAATGCCTGACGAACTAGGGACTGGACAGTTTTTCAGTGCATGTACGATTGATGGAAATGTTCAAATAAATGTGCTAAAGAAATAAACAAAAAACAAGTCATTTATTCCTTTATCATACTGGCTAGCTAATGTCCTCTCTTTAACAGTTAATGTTACTTGTGGCTGTGTTTCTGTGTTGCGTAGCAACGAGGAGCTATATTCTCAGGTGGAGGACTGTAAACAGCTTAATTTTCGTGTTAAATACATTTTAAAAATTAAAATTCATTTTATACAGCAATTGCATATTTGTGGACCGTTTTGTAAAAGCAATAAGGCACTCGAGGCCTGTGCTATATCGTGGATATAGTCAAAGCTAAAAGGGTTGCAGGCCCTCTGCATCGTGCCACGCCTAACAACACCTTTTAACTGTGACTATATCCACAATATAGCTCAATATATGCCTTATTGCTTAAATAATTAGATTCTGAAAAGTGTGAGTTTCTTATACTGCGATAACGAGCACAAGTATTTATGGCAATGGTAATCACTTAACTCACTTAACTCAAAACGTTTTGTGATATTCAGAAATACCAACAAATTCAATATAGTGTCTAAAATATTTATTATCAGTAATAATGACAGTAGTACCAGCTTGAAATTATTCGTTGTTATTATTCCGGATCGTGGTCACTGGTGACATCGCCTGTCTCCCCAGATGCCATTTTTTTAAAGATAAATGCAAGATAAGCAACGTTTTTCTTCAAACCGCTCCACAAATTTTCTCACGTGCACATATTCTCCAATATCATCACAACAAAACCATAAAGTTTGTTTCCACAGATATGAAAGTATTATGCAATAAACCAATAAATTTATGAACTAGCAGAATCCCAATAAAAACACCCGACCACCCGGCCAACACAGCATGCCAATACCATTTTTACCAACAAAACCGCTAAAGCAAAAACCAGCAAAAACAAATATATATCCCATGTTTTTACCTTATTCTGAAGCATGATATATATCCAAAATAACCCAGACTAGCTTATTTCCAGACCTGGAGACTATTGAACGTTATTGGCTTTGTAGTAAATGTTTGAAGAACGACCGTGAGAAATAAGGAGATCTGATTGTTAAAAAGCGCTGTCATTCATTATATTTTCAGCCATTCAGAGCCCTTAGGGGGTAAGACTTCCTCTAGAAGCCTCAAGCTGCATTCCGCCTGCCTTTAAGCTGTCAATCATTGACTCAGAAGGGGTAATCAATCAGTTTCTTATCAGTGCTCCTTTTTTTAACACCAGAAGCCAACTCTGAGGTTTTATTTAATTGCATAACAGCAGATAAAGGCTCTCTAGCAGTGTCTAAAGGTTTTTATGGCAATTACAATGGTTTTTATTCTTATTATTTTCAATATTTGTATGATTTTTTTATTATAAGCATGAAATTTCATGCCAGGTCCAGTCATCACAAAACATGATGTAGAATTTTTCTAAGTGATCAATTTGTCCCAGATTTTTATCCAAGCTAGTAGTCACCTAGAACAAGGTTTTCAAATCATTCCCAGGCCCTTGACATGCATATAGTTGAAAAATCTGACCTCTGAAGACCAAAAAAACATTTTTGCCTGCTGTTTTTGTTTTTGTTTTTTGTCTGCTGAGTGGACACATTGAGAAATATAAGAAATACAACTGTTAACACTCAAAGCCAAGGGGGTTACCTTCAATTTAAGACCTAAACCAGGCTGTTGCTATGTTCTACTGCAGAGATATAACAAATCTTTAAGGGGGAGGAAATTCCAGGTGGAAACTGGCTAAATGTGTCAATGGTGAGAACAGGCTAAATGACTTGGCTTCGAACAAGTTGTGATATTAACTGTAGAAATATAATGAATGTTAATATAGTGTCCATAATATTTGCTATTTTAGTTTTTCAAATAAATATTTATTCCTTAAAAGAAAACTCATGGCAACAGCAGGGCTTGAACCGCAGACCTCTGGCATATAAGGCACACACTTAAGAGTGAAACTGAAGTAAACATATCCAAAGAAAGTGTACTACTGGGGTAATTATATCGTTTTAATTTCTTAAGATACACGATTCCATATTATATTCCCTATTAATCAAATTCTGAAAGTATGCTTTTGTTTACTCTGATAACGAGCATATTCACAGAAAAGGCTAAAACATTATAACTGTAAACTTAATACAGTCAGAAGGAGCATGTAAAAAAGTTTCCAAAATAACCACATGTAAGACTTTGATGCTTAAAATGTTTAGGAAGAAAGTGGAATACTGGTGTGTATTTTTTCTTTAAACTACAAATACCAGCCATAAACAGTTTACATAATATATTTATGTTCCTAAATTAATATTGTTTATGACCATCAGACGCGTTCTGCTCCTCTTTTTTTTATGCTCAGCTACCAAAATTTAGTTGTAAAACTCCATATAAATATTCAATACTAAGCAGATAAAAACATGCACAGTAAAGAGAGTAAATGATTAAATCTTTTCACTAACGACCAATGCACCACGAGTGCCCCTGTCGGTTATTTTGGCCAGCCAATCACGTATCGCAGTACAACGACAAGTGACCTTTGGGTAATTGCGTGCGGTACGGGTTTGTATCGTGCATTTTGAATGGCTGCATCTGTATATTTTTTTTAAACGAACGTCAAATCTTTCCAAGATCTCCCCTTGTAATATTTTAGCTGCTTAGTTACATGACTCCATATTAATATTACTATCAAGAGGTATTAAATCCTTACAACTTTTATGAAATTCAAGTATTTTAAACATTTTAAAAAAAGTGGTTTTTAACTATCTAAACCATTTTTTACAGCTTTTAAAATCACACAATGTTTGAGTTAGGCAGGAACACGTCACTGTATCTTATTTTTTATTTCTTTTTTAAAAATAAAAAAATAGTTTGCCCATCGTGTTGATAAACTGTTCCCTGATTACTGGCAATTGTAAAAAAGAATCTTTCCCCCCTACCTTAAACATAAAACCATCACGTATAATAATGTAACATTTTCAGGTTCCCATGGGTTTGTACCCTCGCTCCTCCACCGCTGGGGCTCAAACCCAGGCCTCTGGCATCACTCAACAGGGACCAGCCAGCTGAGCTAAAGGGAGGTCGCCCCTCAGCCTGGGGGCTGAGGTCCCTGCTATTCACAGGGAAGGGCAGCGACATCATCGTGCTGGCAACCAGCTTGCCCAATCCGTAATGTCGGCTGTATCCGTTAAAATAATTTATCCAGCTGGTTCCCTGTTGAATGACACTGACAGATCAGGTTCAATTCCAGGAGGTGTACTATATAGTACAGTTTAAACTTTTTTTTAATTTCAAGTTAAATTGTTGGCTGATAACTGGGTGCTGACATTTGGATTAAGACAAAATATAGATTTTCTCAATTCGGGTGTAAACCTGAAAGAGACACATCATGTTCACAGACCAAAAGTAGTCCTCTGATCGCGCTTTGAACTGCCTGGGTGCAGCTTGCAACATTACCACTACAATAGAAGTTTTCTTAAAAAAAGAAACGAATGTCAAAATGTTTCCAAAACACCCACTTGTGATACTTCAGCTGCTTAGTTACATGATTCCATATTAATATAACTATCAAGTGATGTTAAATCATTACAACATTTATCTTTTGACAATAACAGCAAGTGGTGTTCTTACTACGTACTCTTAGAAAAGGATAAAACATAACTTTTTATGAAGTACAGAACATAAGCTTACTAATGTTAGAACAAGCATGTTCTACACACTCAGCAAGAGCTTCGGAAAATTGCACCTGGACCCAAAAATACAGTCCTCAGTCAGAGATGTGAGGCGGTAGCAGCCCATATTGTAGCAAAACTGAAGCATGAATGTACATAATCCTACAGCCAGTCTGCAATTCATTGCCTCTGTCACAATACAGACATCTGTACATACAGTACCTAGCGATTATTATATTACTCATGCTGTAACTCATGTTATAGCTTTTTTTATTATCGTGTGCATTTCTTTGAACACTAGGGAGCAGTGTAACAGCGCAAACTGACTTTCTGTTTCACCTGTCCGAGACAGTTCTGAGTCTTCTAGTCTCTACACGAATTATTAAGAAAACATATGAATATATCTCATACTCTAACTGACATGGCTGACGAAAAAAAAGTATCCTACTACTAACAATTAACGATGGCACCTCTGACTTGGGGGGAAAAAAGACATCAGGGATTTTACGCAGAAAAGCTGTGTAAAGATGCGCTTACTGGTTTAATCAATTGTACTGGCTGTTGCTTCAGACTGCCCGGCTTCATTAATAATTTTCGTGTTTGGAGAGTAAGCCTTTAACCACTCATTTCCTCGTATATGTACACGCTCCTACAACCGTCAATATTATACTCTACACTACACCACCAAATTACTCGGATACTTTACAGGTATGTGAAAGAACACATCTGTTGACGGTGACGTCATCTCGCTTAGTTAATTGTTGCAGCTGTGTATAGCCAATAGAATACTAAAAACTAATTCTGGTTACTAACGTTATTAAATTTTTAAATTCAAAGACCTTTTTGACATAGCCTGTGAATTAGTGTTGCTAAACACATAGAAGAACATTTACATTGTATGCCTTATATCTTATTATTCACTCCTGTTGCTTGTAATCTTTCTTATATTCTTAAACTGACCCCCTTGCATTCATAACAATATTGATACACAACATGCAAATTAATGATCGTTATGAATATAATATAGAATATAAAAAATCATATATTCTATTCTTATTTAATAGTGTTTTTCAGTCTTTACAAAAAGGTAACAATAACATATTTCAATGATATATTCAATGCAAATACCGTTACTTCTTTCTGTGTGTAAATGTAGTTGGAGGCTGTAAAAGTTTCCATAGAGTTTTCACTTATATGTGGAAATGCTTAATGCTGCTGTATTGATAGTACTGAAATATTTTACTGTTATTTGTCTATCAAATAATTGTATATATTTTCCTGGCACTTCTAATGAGATCCACTAAAGTTTACTGGCACTATTATTTGAACAGGGACATTCTTGCATGGGCTGAGCTCTGTGTACATTTTAATGTCACGGGGTTACAAAAGTGGATGTAGGGCAGTAATGTAGGGCAGTAATTATATTACTTATGCATATAATTGAAGTGTTCTTTCAGTACTTGGTGTTTTTTCCTCTTTTCTGTCAGCTTTCCTCCTATCAAGGTCTAGTGTAGGGGTGGGCAAATATTTTTGTCCCAAGGGCCACATAAAATTTTGAAACTGCATAGTGTGCCTTTCAGGCTGCGGTTACAGATAGCCTATGTCCTATATAAGTTTAAAATCCATAGGCTTATTAGTTCAAGGTTAACGATAACCTGAGAGAAAAACATATTTGAAATATAAAAATAATTACAATTGAATAAAACTTGACATACAGATGCAGCCATTCAAAATGCGCGGGCGATACCGCATTATTTTGCGGTGCGCTTTACGCAGTCTACTGTGAGTTACCAGTAAATACCGCTAGTTACCGTAAATTCTCCTATAATACCGCAAGCAAAATAATAGTATCCGGAATTTCCGAACGGTGGAGCTAATAAAGCTCAACCTCTCATGTTTGAGCTGTCGCCATCAAAGTCTTTAACGAAGATATTACTAATAGTATTAATAATTAACGACCCTGGACAAGCTGTAAACTCAAAGTATTGCCCTGGTCCACATTCTTTTTTTCATTGACCGTCTTTGTAAAAGTAACACCACAGCATTTCGCAATCACGCATTTGTTTCCAATCATGGAGTTTCCAACTCACAAGCCAAGTCTTCACTGATTACCTCAACCCAATGGGTAACTGTTCTGCCTGATAAACTTATTTTCTCAAATTTGCTCTTGCTCTCTGAACAAAGAATATCTGCTGGCCGTAGTTTGTCCACAGGTGGTCTAGTGTGACATGCCAAAGGAATCTTCCCCTCTGTTTTTTTCCTCTTGAGCTCTATGGCTTCTCCTTTCTCTTCTCTTAGAGAAGAACACGATTTTTCAGGCAAATACACACTGGCTGTCTACTTCCTCTCGAGGTATCAAGCCTTTAGCTGATGAAAAAGCAGTCCAAAGACATACACTGTTACATTTGTTGACCCAGGTGGGAGCGCTTCAGCTGTGGCAAGTTAAGTCTGTTAGAGGAAGCCATTAGAGCAAGCCCTTACTGTATCTATGATTGTCCAGGGGGAAGCTAATGAGCTACAGTGACAGGCTCAAAGAATGATACAGACACAGCTTTCAACACTCCTGGAGTCGGCCTCTGCCCAAACCCACTATCTGCAAGACCTGGCGACTGCAGTGAAACATTTAAGTCACTATAAATCTTGAGAGAGAAAACTACAGCCCCATCTCCTGAAGCCAGGACCCCAGCACAGGTACAACCCAGATGAATCCCGAAGACGATGTAGAAGTGTACTTGTGATCATTTTAAAGGACTGTGGAAAGACTCCAGTGGGATCGTAACTTATGGGCTAACATCATAGATCCTTTGTGGTGGGGCTCATAAGGCGTCTTATGATTTAGACAGCTCCTCAGCCTCTGATTAAGAACACTTTAAAACAGAGATTCCAAGTGTCCAAGTGCAACATTTCCAGGAGCGGCATTAGGATCCCTATGTATCAATCTCAATCAATCAATCTCAAACACAATAGTAGAGCGCATAGTGTTGGATATTGAGAGTTGGTACTTGAGACATAAGCCCCCTGAAATACGACGAACTGTCATCCAAAGCGAAGGGACAACTTCATGGCCACCTTGGAGAGACATCTTGCTGCGGTGGACATCATCAAAGAAAAAGAAGGTACATGTGCTATCTGATGGGGAATACATTAGGAGGAGAGTAAAGCAGAAAAGAAAAGCAGCCAAGAGGTCTGCATTAAGTCCTAGATGGCCATCTGTTTTTCGAGCCGGAACCCTGAGTGAGCTCAGCGCCCGCCCCATTGTTCTAGGTGTGCCAATGAGGGACATAAGACAGAACAGTACCTTTCTGAAGACATGAGAATGGACTGTAACATTGTTCATGCCTCCCTGACAGATCAACTAGGAGGCTGTCATCTCGCTGATTGTACTCTGCTATTAGAAACAATACTTCTGAATGGGCACTTATTGCAAGCCCTAGTGGACTCGGGGAGTTCTCTGTGTCTCATGTCCCTGGAGATAATCCAGCCGAGGAATACTGATGGATCGCAGCTGGCTGTATCCATGGAGAACTGAAGAGTCACTTTGAAGCACGCCTGAAACTCTGCTTACAGAACCAAACCTTCATAATCCTAGCCTCTATAATTCCAGGGCTAGCACATCCCCTTATTCTCAGGAGGGACTTTCCCATGTTTAAAGAACTTTTTACCTCACCAGACCTCCATAAAACCGACCATCATTTAAAAAACAAGAGGCCGCTATTGAGTAAAAGGTCAAACCAAAAAGGTAGTCTGTGCACTTGGCAAATCTGGTGGAAAGGGGGCCACAACTCAAACTGACCCTAACACTAAAGCCTCTTCTTTTTCCCCTCCTAGATCTAGGGAAGCTCCTTCATCCCGCACTGATCCCCTCGACAGCTGGGAGATGGGAATTTCAATTCTATTGATACCAAGCCGAAGATCCTACCCTCGCCCACACCAGAGCCCATGTAGTAGAACTGAACAATCTCCCGTACCAATGTAACAGACTAAACTGGGAAAGGCTTCTAGTTATTTTTGCATTCATACTACAGTTCAGTATGAACATTCACTACAGTTCATACTATACTCACTCACATCTGCTAGGAGGACACCTTGGGGTGAACAGGATTTTAAAAGGATTCAGGCACAGTACATATGCTAATGTCAAGCGCTACTGCACAAATTACCCTGACTGTCAACTCAATTTGCCAAAGCTCCACATATCGGCACCGTTACAGCCCCTTCCTGTTATTGAAGAGCTCTCCGCCTGTATTGCCATGGATTTCTTAGGTCCCCTACCTGAAACACACGGGGACATGAATACATACTAGTCATTGTCGACTATGCCTCCCAATATCCAGAGGCTATACCCCTTTGAAGAGCTGTCAGTAAGAATATCGCTAGAGAGATGGTAAATCTATTCACCAGAGTCAGACTACTTAAAGAAATCCTGACCAAACAGAGGACCACATTTACCTCTGAGCTTATGCAGGAGGTCACTGAACTTTTGAAAATAACATTTTTAAGAACTTTGGTCTATCACCCCCTAGACCGGCGGCTTGGTGGAGAGATGTAATAAAACTCTTAAACAGATGTTAAAGAAGGCCAAACCGGAAAGAAAGACCGGGATCAACTTCTACCCCTGTTGATGTTTGCCTTTTGGAAAGTGCTCCAGGCCTTGACGGGATTCTCCCTGTTTGAGCTACTATATGGAAGACAGTCCCGAGGAATCCTCAGTATTGCACATGAATCCTGGGAGACACAATGACTCCCAATAACATCCTGGACTATGTGAATAAATTCAAAGAGAAGTTGTCCCAGTTACAAACCTAAGTTGACCAACATCTTAAAGAGACACAAGACAGAAAACAAAAATATTATAATCACACCACTCAACTTCATACCTTTCAACCAGAAGATTGACTAAAGCTACTACTGCCCTCTCCAGAGTGCAACCTTTACACTAAATGGCCCCTTATGAAGTTTCCAAATGGATGGGACCTGTAATTTACAAAATCTACCACCCTGACCATAAAAACTGGAACAAAATATATCACGTTAACCTTAAAACTCCCTTGCTGTCCTGTACCTGTAACTTTTCATTGGAAAACATTGTGACCCTCTCTCCACATCTCTCCCTGAGCCAAACTGAGAAAGCTACTACTTTATTGTGTTGGAACCAACACCTCTTCAGTGACCTGCCGGGGAGAACAGATCTCTTCCGCCATCATATCGACACTACTCCTGGGGTTGTAGTGAGGGTTCCACCCTATCGCATACCCAAAGTAATATGCGAGGAAATCCATAAAGAAGTCCAGTAGATGCTGGATCTGGATGTGATTAAAGAAAGTAGTAGCCCCTGGTCCAGCCCCGTCTTTCTGATTCCCAAACCGAACAGATCCTGGCATTTTTGCTATGAGTTCAGGACATTAAATGAGGTGTCTCGATTTGTTGCATATCCTATGCCCTGGATTGATGAGCTGTTGAACAAATTGGGATAGAGACACAGTCTGACTGCTTAAGGTTGGCCACTCTAAGGTGAGGGGAGGGATGTGTGACACAGTGGAAGGAATCCTCCCGTTCACCACTAGAGGCCCCCTAACAGCACCAAGGCAGCCCTCTAAATTGTTTCTCTCTCCCCGATTGTCATGTGAGAATGTGGGCACCACTTGAGCTTCTAATTAAGAGCCTTATTTTACATTCTCAGTGTAGCTTCCCTTTGTTTTTTCTAGAAACACGCCATGACTTTCAAGCTAAGGCGCTCTTTTTTATCTCTAAAACTCTTAGAGAATGTTGTAACTTTTTCCTCTCAAGCCTTACAGCTCCCAAATTTTTAGGTGACTACACACAAGCTCTCTACCTCCTCTTAGGGTATTGACCCTTTAGCTGGTGAAAGGGCATTCCAAAGACCTACACTGTTACAATAGACTTCCATCAATTTCCACACATTAGATTTGTCTGGGCGCTGAGCAGACTGAGACCCGACCTGCAACGGAGGGACAGAGAGGAGAGACAAAGGGTATAGGCAGGAGGAACAATGCACCGTGACACCTGCATAAAGTCAATACCATAAGTAGCTCCAACTTGTTTATGTCTGCCTATGACCTCTTGATTAACTGGACACTCTGACTCATTCCTGGATTTCTGATCAGTAAAAGGTCAGGAGGCTCAGATGTTCTTTTCTTCCCCTACAATGTTGCAGACATAATGGAACAAGTTGTTCAGGATCATCAGTGTGACAGAGGAAAGTGTGCCTGATTAATCAGACAGCTGATTCAGGAAATTAGAGTGTGTTGGAGTTTCTTTTTTGTAACATTTCTAGCTATTGTGATTTTAGTTTATTTTTCATGTGTGAGTGGATACTTGTTTTCCTCTTGTTATTTTATTTTTAATGGTCGATGATATATTATTATAATTCAGGTGGGTAGTCCTCCCTCCCAACCTTTGTTCTCCCGCTACTTTACCTTTGCCTACTGCCCTGTCTCTCTCACACCTGAAGAAGGCTACACGGCCGAAACATTGTGTTCTCTTTCTTCTTTTTTTCAGCATGGAATAAACCTATTACTTGTTCCTTTGCATATTATTATAATTACTGGTGGAGTAAAAACTGCAATTAAGTGATTTAGCAGCCTAGCGTGGTGGTTCTGGGGGATCCAGGAATGTTGTGCAAACAGAAAGGTCTTTGAACCATTAAAAGTCCTAGGAGACATAGTCGCCTACAGGTACTGCACTTATACAATATGGTGACCTTAATATCATACAGCTAATATATATCCTTACTTCACTATTGTCATATAAAAACCAAAGTCACACACTTTTGTGAACTGAGTACAACAGGTACAGTTAAAGTCTTTCCCAATAGACAATAGCAGTTGACCAATAATAACGTGAGTCAGAGGCTAAAAAACAATGCATCATCGCTCACCTGCCTGTTATACCATGAACCTGGCACACTGCACTCTGGGTCTGGTTACTTCACAGCAGGAACATTTTTGAGCTCTCTCATTATGTGTCCCTGGCTCTGGGGAAATATTTTATTACTTAATCACGATGCTTGTGGTCACTGACAGGAAACATCTGTAATTTTAATTAAATTCAAAGCTGGATCTCATGTTTATAAACCCAAATAAAATATTGTTATAATCATACACGTTGTATTTTTTCTTTAGATTTGCAAAAAAAAACAATTTTATAAAGCTAAATCACAGCAGTTTTCTGAATTCTGATCTGTAGGTTTACAGACTGTTAGATCATTACAGCATTCACACTGTACAGCTGGTCACCACTTCCAGTATATAAAATATAATTTTGTGTATCATGTTCCATATTCCATATAATATTGTTAATGTTGTAGGTGACTGAGAAGTGTCTCTTAGATTTTAGATAAAGTTTGTGACACTTGGAAGAGTAAACAACTTCAAAGCAGAAAGGATGTTTGCTGAGGTCTGGGGTTTCTTGAGCAGAAACAATTGTAAAGTTTACCTTAGTATGCATTACATAGTAAGTTGTGGATTAGTGATTGTCAAGGAGCAGTACAGACACACACAATATAAGATCACAGAAAAAAGGAAGAAAGAGAAGGAGCAAAGGAAGAAAGATGAGTCCACAGGAGTTGGGACATAAAGCTTGCACCAGGCAAGTGCCACTACTTCATGATCATCCAAATCAAACCTGACTGGAGCTAAGTATTTGAACCTTACTAAGGAGAACGCTTGCCATTCTGTGTTTTTAGGGAACGGGTTTCCTGGGTAAAAGATACTGTACCACAGTTAGAAATGTCTTTCCTGCTATCTTTTCCTAGGATTTTCAGTCGTATCCTTTATTTACAGTTGTATTCTTCATAATAAAATCACAGCGAGTTGTAGAGAGTCGCAGCGCGCACCCGTTACCATCAGTTGTGTAGTGTGACACCCCCAGTGACTCAGTAAATCCGTTCTATATTTATAAAGAAGAATGATATTTTTGAAGATGTTTATTTGTGGAAAACAATGCCTGTGTTATATTTTTCGAGATGTTTACGTGCTTGTTCTCCATGTTGTTTGTTTACTGTAGTGCGGTGCTCCTCCTCTTATTCTGGTGTGCTCCACGGTGATTGGCTGCCAAAATGAGGCAACCTTACAGTACTTTCGCGGCGCAACAGGAGATTTGGAACTGTGATGAAAAGTCATGAGGGAATTGTGTAGTCACCTCCTGCAATTCCTTGTCGTATAATTTGACACCCTCTAGGACAGAAAAGGTAGAGAGATTCACTCGTTAAATTTGACATGCTCTCCGACTAGAAGTCGTGTGGAGTCCTGTAGTATGACGCCAGCGTGACACAGGACAATCATTCTGTGTCTGATATGTTGTTTATGGCTATTGGTCTTTGCAAAACAAAAACCAAACAAGTGGACCCAACAAAACTGTACTGAACAGTGGAAGTCATCCTTATTTAATCGATACACATTAATTTCAGTCTCTTCTTCTGAGAGCTGATTAATCCCTCAAGTGTTGCTCACAAATTGGTGCCTCTCAAACCCTGTTCAGTGACAGACCAAAACTGTGTGTTAGATCCACAGATTTGTTTTTACTAGATAAAGACAAACAGAGGTGTCCATTACTCTTTATAAAAATACTTCCCTACTCAAAATAAGATCTTCAGTATGAACCACTGACATTCTGTCAGTTGTAGTCAAGAGATATTTAAGGTGAACCCTGTGCGTAGAGATTAATTGTATTGTCTAGAAAATAAGGTATCCAAATCGCTAAACGAAGAGAAGTCCGGGGGTCGTAAGCAAAGAGACAATAATCGAGGGAGGAACAAATAGTACGTCTTTAGCAAGTAGTGGGAGCTCTTCTTGAGGAGTCCTCAATAGCGAGTGAAGAGAAGATGTGAAGAGAGATTTTAAATAGAAAATATGTGTGGGCTTAGGGCGTGAGTGCTTGTTGCGATTGGGAATGTGATGGTGCTTGTGCGACTGAGTGCAATTCACGAAAGTACGCTCCCCCTTCAGGGGCAGCTCATGACACCACAGAATGGAGAGAGCGATGGAAGTCAGCAGTCATATCACTCTGCAACTCACAACTGGCAACCCACTGAAGCCAAGCAGGTATGAGCCTGGTCAGCACCTGGATGGGAGACCTCCTGGGAAAAACTAAGGTTGCTGCTGGAAGTGGTGTTAGTGGGGCCAGTAGGGGGCGCTGACCCTGTGGTCCATGTGGGTCCTAATGCCCCAGTATAGTGATGGGGACACTATACTGTAAACAGGCGCCGTCCTTGGGATGAAATGTAAAACCGAGGTCCTGACTCTCTGTGGTCATTAAAAATCCCTGGGTGTTTCTCAAAAAGAGTAGGGGTGTAACCCCAAATTTCCCATTGGTCCTTACCAATCATGGCCTCCTAATAATCCCCATCTATGGATTGGCTTCATTACTCTGCTCTCCTCCCCATTAATAGTTGATGTGTGGTGAGCAATCTGGCCCACTATGTCTGCTGTCACATCATCCAGGTGGATGCTGCACATTGGT